>NW_003852714.1:201118-244253 GCF_000181295.1 Otolemur garnettii
CTGCTCCAAACCATCAGCTACTTTGCTAAGGTTCTGTCCTTTCAGCCTCCTTCTGGACGGGAGCTTCTGTAAAAAGCTGGCTGCAGTTCGCCATCTTGGCTCCGCCCCCGCCAGTTTTTCTTTATAGATATGGTAGAAATCAGCTGTGAATCCATCTGGTCCAGGGCTTTTTCTTTCTTGGGAGATGTTTCAAAAATCATTGTTTCAGTCTTGCTACTCATTTTATTTGTCTGTTAAGGATTTCTCTTTCATACTGATTGAGACTTGAGAGGTTATCTGTTTCCAGAAGTTTCTCCATTTCCTCTCAGTCTTCTAGTTTATATGTGTAAAGGTTTTCACATGTATGATGTTTTGTATTTCTGTAGTATCAATAGCAATGTCTCCTTTTTAATTTCTGATTGAGTTTATTTCAGTCCATTCTTTTCTATTTTTGGTTAATCTAGCTAGTGGTCTATCGATTTTGTTTTATATTTTTTTATTTTTGTTTTATTTTGTTCTATATTTTTATTTTTTATGTATTTATTTTTTTGAGACAGAGTCTCACTCAGTCACCCTGGGGTTTAGTGCCATGGAGTTATAGCTCACAGCAACCTCAAACTCTTGGGCTTAAGCAATCCTCTTGCATCAGCCTCCCAAGTAGCTGGGACTATAGGTGCTTGCCACAATGCCCAGCTACTTTTAGAGACAGGATCTCACACTTGCTCAGGCTGGTCTTAAATTCCTAAACTCAAGCAATCCACTTGCCTTAGCCTTCTAGAGTGCTAGGATTTTTTTGTGTGTGCTCTAAATAGATATATATTTATTTATTTGCATATACAATATACACACATGCCATAAACTCCAATATAATAAAAAATAACCCCTTAACGGCTCTTCGACACATGGGACTTGCATATCCCAAGCCAAGTCCTGCAGTAGACTTGTTATTTTACACAATCTCATGGGAGATAAGTGGTTAAGGAGGACTTGAAACCCAACCAGGCCTGACACACTGAGACAACTCCGAAGGGACTGCCGTGGGAGAAGACACAAATCTATATAAAACCTTTAACATTTAAAAGGATCGCATTAATTCTGACAGCTTTACTGAGCTTGGACACCCAATAAATTACACACTCACTCCAGGTACTTGGATTATTGCACAGCTCCTTAACTGATAGAGTCAGGACAAATGGTCACTTCCCCACAACCAGAAGCAGCGTATCTCCTACAAGGACACCAGGGCTGGTGCAGGCTGTGGGGCTGGCTGCAGTTGAACCTTGCCCCCAAGGCCATGAACCGGTAAAGCAGCATTATTCTCATGGCTACATTCACTTCAGTGTCACATTTACTAACATGGAGCTTTCTTAATAGAGAGGCAGAGGCCCTGCCTGCTCAGTAAGAAACATTTCTTGTAGTGCTTTAGATTGACAGAGGCTGTCAATAGTAAAAATAGATTTCAGTAGCATGTTCCTGACATTATATAGCAGCCCTGGCTCAAGGATTTGTCCTCCTACATGATTCCTAAAACTATTTGCTATTTGATTCTTTGTTTTGGCTATTTGATGGTTTTGATGAATTTGCTTTGATCCAGGGATATTCAAGTACTTCTCTGAGAGTCAGCCTCTGGCTTGGATTATGCTTCAACAGTCTTGAAATAAGGTCTCTGGCTACCTCTGTTACAAACTCAGGAAACAGGAATTCAATCCGTGATATTCTTTTGTAGGTCTCTTGATATGTGTTTGCCTCGAAAGGAGGTTTCCCAACTAAAAATTTATAGCAAAGAACTCCCAGGCTCCAGAGGTCTACCTTCTCATCATGTATCTGACCTTCAATCATCTCAGGGGGCAGGTAGTCCAGGGTACCACAGAGAGTGGTTCTCTTGGAGGACGGAGTATGAACTGACCAGTCAAAATCTGCAATCTTAAGCTCTCCAGATGATCCCAGCAGTAGGTTCTCTGGCTTAATGTCTCTATGAATAACTCTCTTTAAATGGCAGTAAGACAGGGCATTTGCCAGTTCTGTGATATAAGTAGCAGTTCTCTGCTCATCAAACTTTGCAAGTTTCTGCAGTTCTCTATAGACTGTTCCAAGTGGTGTATATTCTAGAATTAGGTAAACTCTGGTGGCATCATGGAAATAACCATACAGTCTGAGAATATTAGGATGCCAAAGATGGGACTAGATTTCCACTTCTCGTCTGAGCTGATGCTCCACTCCTGCTTTTTCCAGCTGAGCTTTAAACAGCACTTTAAGAGCCAGGGTAAACTTGCTTTGTTTTTCTCTTGCCAAATAAACATTACCAAATTTTAGGATTATAGGCATGAGCCACCATGCCCAGCCCTTCTTTTATCTTTTTGAAGAAATAACTTTTTGTTTTCTTGATCCTTTGTATTTTTTTTTTTTTTTTGGTTTCCATTTCATTTAGTTCTTCTCTAAGTTTTGTTATTTCTTTTTGTATTCTAGCTTTGGTTTGGTTTGTTCTTCATCTTTTAGTTCCTTGTGATGTGGTAAGAGGTTGTTAATTTGTGATCTTTCTGAAGCATTAAAATCATTTACATTTAATACTGGTGTTGGTATGTGAGAACTGTTCTGTTCTTCATGTTCAATGATATCCTGTTGTTTTGTTTTACCCTTTGTGCTACTGTTTTATAAGAGCTTTGAGCTTTAACTTTTGGGTGTTTTTATACTTATGGGTATTGAATGTTCTGTAACATTTATAGAGCACTTTTGAGCATTTTGTAGTGTATGAACAGTAGTGACAAACTTCTTTAGTATGGGAAATTACTTTTATGGGAAAGATTATTTCTCCTTCATTTTTGAAACATAGTTTTTTTACAGAATACAAAATTCTTGGCTGATAGTTGTTCTGTTTAAGAAGACTAAAAAGTGGTCCCTAATCCTTTCTGGCTTGCAAAGTCTCTTATGAGATGTCTGATGGGTTTTCCTTTATAGATTAGTTGGTGCTTTCATTTTGCAGCTTGTAGCATTTTCTCCTTAATTTTGACTTTGGCCAGACTGATAACTATGTTGTCTTGGTGATGTCTTATTTATTGTGAATCTTCCAGGTGTTTGATTACCATCTTATATCTGGATATATAAATCTCTAGTGATACCAAGGAAGTTTTCCTCAGTTATTCCCTTGAATAGGTTTTCCATGTTCTTTTCTTTTTTTTCTTCTTCTACAGAGATGTCTATCATTCCTATATTAGCTCATTATACGTAGTGTCGTATCTCTGTGAGTGATTGTTCATTCTTCTCTTACATTTTTGATTGACTTGGTTAATTCAAAAGTCTTTTCTTCAAGCTCCAAAATGCTTTCTTCTCCTTGATCTAGTCTTTTGTTAAAGTCTTCTGCGGCTCAGCGCCTATAGCTCAACCGGCTAAGGCGCCAGCCACGTACACCTAAGGTGGCGGGTTCGAATCCCCAGCCCGGACCCGCCAAACAACGACGGCTGCAACCAAAAAATAGCCAGGCGTTGTGGCGGGCGCCTGTGGTCCCAGCTACTTGGGAGGCGGAGGCAAGAGACTCGCTTGAGCCCAGGAGTTGGAGGTTGCTGTGAGCTGTAATGCCACGGTACTCTACCCAGGGGGACAGCTTGAGGCTCTGTCTCAAAAAAAAAAAAAAAAAAAGTCTTCTGCTATATTTAGGATATTTGCATCTGTATTTATAAAGGACATGTGTTTGTAATTTTCTTTAATAGTGCTATATTTTTGAACAACATAATTTTATTTATTTTTAATTGACAAAAATAATTGTACATATTTATGGGATATAATGTGATGTTTTGTTATATGTGTAAATTGTGGAACAATTAAATCATGCTAGTTAACATAGCCATCACCTCACATGCTTGCTATTTTTGTGGTTAAAATATTTATAATGTGCTCTTTTAACAATTTTGATACAATACATAAATATGAACTGCAGTCATGATGCTGTGCAATATATCTCAAAAACTTATTCCTTCTAACTAAAACTTTTTATATATATATGTATTTTATTAAGTCATATACACATAGATCATGTATACATTAGTATGTATTTTTATTGTTCACGATTCATTCTGGGTATAAAGAACCAGGTTACACTGATTGCATTTGTTAGGTAAATTCCCTCTTATAATTGTGTCCTGTCCCTAAGACGTGTGTCACATCCTATGACCCGCTACCCCCTCCCTCCTTCTTCCTGCACCCCCTTCTCCCACTCCCACCGTGTACTAGGTCATCAATTGTCCTCATATCAGAATTGACTACATAGGATTCTTGTTTCTCCTTTCTTGTGATGCTTTACTAAGAAGAATGTGTTCTACTTCCATCCAGTTTAATACAAAAGATGTAAAGTCTCCATCTTTTTAATGGCTGAATAGTATTCCATGGTATACATATACCACCGCTTGTTAATCCATTCCTCAGTTGGTGGGCATTTAGGGCATTTCCACATTTTGGCAATTATAAATTGAGTTGTGATAAACAGTCTAGTGCAAATGTCCTTATGATAAAAAGATTTTTATCTCTTCTGGGTAGCTGCCCAGTAATGGGATTGTAGGATCAAATGGGAGGTCTAGTTTGAATACTCTTGAGGATTCTCCATACTTCCTTCCAAAAAGGTTGTATTGGTTTGCAGTCCCACCAGCAATATAAAAATGTCCCCTTCTCTCCACAGCCACGGTTTTGAGATTTTGTGATGTGGGACATTCTCACTGGTTCTCGGTGATATCTCAGGGTGGTTTTGATTTGCATTTTTCTGATAATTAGGTATGATGAGCATTTTTTCATATACTTGTTAGCCATTCATCTGTTTTCTTTAGAGAAGGTTCTATTCATTTCTCTTGCCTATTGATATAAGGAATTGTTGGCTCTTTTTATGTTGATTAATTTGAGTTCTCTGTAGATCCTAGTTTTCAAGCTTTTGTCCAATTCATAATATGAAAATATCCTTTCCCATTGTGTAGGTTGTCTATTTGCTTTGGTTGTTGTCTCCTTAGCTGTATAGAAGTTATTCAGTTTAATTAAGACTTCCATTTGTTGCAATTGCAACAACAAAAATAAACAAAGAAAACTTTATATCTTTTGACAAAATCTCCGTACACCCTTCCTCAGTATCAGACTCAGGTAACCACCATTCTAATCTCTACTTCTGTAAGTTCAACTTTTTTAGGCTCTACATATAAGTGAAACGTTTCTGTGCCTAGCCAACTTCATTTAACATACTGTCCTCCAGATTCATCTATGTTGTCAAAAGTGACAGAAATACCTTCTTTTAAAGGCTAAATAGTATTCCATTGTGCACGTATACTACAGTTTCATTATCCATTCATTCACTGATGGAGATTTAGTATGATTCTGTATCTTGGCTATTTGGAAAGATGTTACAATGAAAGTGGAGTGTAAACATCTTCTTGATATACTGATTTCAATTCCTTTGTATATATACCCAGAGTGGAATTGCTGGATCACATGGTATTTATATATTTAGTTCTTTGAGGAATTTCCATACAGTTTTTTTTAATGGTTATGCTAATTTACATTTCCACCAACATTGTACAAGGGCTCCTTTTCCTCTACCCACCCACCAAAAGCTGTTATCTTTTGCCTTTTTGATATAATGGACATACTAATTGTTATGAGGAGATAACTCAGTGTTTTAATTGGCATTTTTCTGATGATTAGAGATGGTGAACACTTTTTCATGTACCTATTTACCATTTATATATGTTCTTTGCAGAGATATTTATTCATGTCCTTTGCCCATTTTAAAAATCAGTTTATTTGTTTGACTCAGAGTTGAGTTCCTTAAATATTTTGTATGTTAAGACATCATCAGATGTATGGTTTGCATATATTTTCTCCAAATCTGTAGCTTGTCTCTTCATTCTATTGTTTCTTTTGCAGTGAAGATTTTTAGTTTGATGCAATCCTATTTGTCTATTTTTACTTTTGTTTCCTGTGTTTTGGGGATCGTATCCAAAGAATCACTCCCCAAACTAATGTCATGGAGGTTTTCCTCCTATGTTCTTTTCTTGTATTTTTATATTTTTCCATCTGACATTTAAGTTACTGATCCATTTTAGTTGATTTTTGTACATAATGTGAGATGAATGTCCAATTTATACTTCTGCATGTAGACATCAACTTTACACAACACCATCTATTAAAGAAACTATCTTTTTCCCATTATGTGTTCATGGCACTTTTGTCAAAAATCAATTAACCATAAATGCAGGGATTAATTTCTGGGTACTCTTTTCTTTTGTACTGGTCAATGTGTCTGTTTTTATGCCAGAACTATGCTATTTTGATTACTGTAGTTTTTGATATATTTTAAAATAAGTAGCATGATGCCTCTAGCTTCATTCTTCTTTATCAAGATTGCTTTGGCTATTCAGAATTTTGTGTGGTTACATATGATTTTAAGATTTTTTTCTATTTCTGTGAAAAATGGCATTGTAATTTTGATAGATACTGCATTGCATCTATAGCTCGCTTTGAGTAATGTGAGCATTTTCACAATATTAATTACTCTAATTCATAAGCACAAAGTAGAATTCACTAGTAAAGCTGTAAGGTCCTGGCTTTTCTTTGATAGGAGACATTTTATTACTGATTCAATCACCTTATGCATTATTGGGTCTGTTCAGACTTTCTGTTTCTTAATGATTTAGTCTGGATATATAGTATTGCCTCTGGAATCCGAATGCCCCAGAACTTGAACAACTTGGAAAGACTTGAGCAAGTTTTGCCTGAAATCCAAATGCTACTTTGGAATCCAAATGCCCAGCATGTTGTTCATGTATTTTGTGCATACATTTTCCCAGTGCTCAGGCCACCCATGCACTTTGTTATTCAGTTTGTTGTTGGAAGCTATAGTTAAAACATCTTGTGTGACTTTTGCTGCTAATTTTATGCTTTTGTGCCTGTTTTGTGTTTTTTAATATATAGTTAAGTGTATTTGCCATGGGTCCTAAAAAGTGTAGTGAGAAAAATAAGAGGAAGAGGAAAGCTGTTAGAGCTACATTTTAAGTTAAGAAAAATCTTATTGCTAAGCATGAAAGTGATAGATGTGTGGCTGATTTCACTATTATTTTTGGCATACCTAAATTGACTGTACAATTTTGAAAAATAAAGACGCTATCAAAGCAATTGATGTGGCAAAAGGGTTTACAACACTGACCTCTAGGAGATTGAAAAGTATGGAAGAGATGGATGTATGGAAAAGTATGGAAGAGATTAGTTTAGATTAATGAAAACTAGCTGGCTGGTGATGTGATTTCTGAGACACTCATATGTGAGAAAGCCAATGTCCTCCGGTATGATTTAGTGAAAGGCATGCCTGATACTAGCTTTCAAAAGGAGGAGTTTAAAGCCTGTAGGTAGGGGGTGGTATGACAACTTTAAGAAAAGGACTGGGGTCCATAGTGCTCTTATGCACAGAGAGGCTGCCAGTTCTAATTTGGAAGCAGTGGAAAAGTTTATAAAGGCCTTTAAGGAGTTTGTGAACCGTGAGAGGTATATTTTAAACCAAGTGTTCAATTGTGATGAAACAGACCTTTATATTATTAGGTTTTTATATTTTTAATTTTATTTATTTACATTTTTATTCAAATATTATTATTTGTTAATGTTTTACCAAAAATCCAGTGTATTTCCTATCAAAATCATTTTGAAAATTTGAGTCTGTGGAACCCAGGAATGAATGAATCCGGTTTCCATTATTTTATTTATTTATTTAAGACAGAGTCTCACTATGCCACCCTCCACACTGGTGTCTGCTTCTCTGCTTGCTGGCCCAGTTGGAACCGGGGACCACTCTCCTGCCCACCAGTCTCAGTCCATACCCAGCAAGCCAGTCTCAGTCCATATCCAGCAAGCCTCTGCTCACCAGCCCAGTTGGAGTTGGAACCAAGCCCATGCCTGCCAGTCTCAGTCCACACCCGGCAAGCCTCTGTTTGCAGGCTCTGTTGGAGTCAGGGGACCATGCCCCTGCCCCTCTACTACCATTTTGTTTTTTTCTGGTTGCTTTCTAGATTCTTTGTTTTTTTGTTACTTCTCATTTTCTTCTCTTGTGGCTTGGTGATTTTCTGTAGTACCATGCTTTTATTCCTTTTTTTAATCATTTGTGTATGGACTGTGATCACCATGAGGCTTACATAAAATATGCTTAAGACAGTCAATTGTTAAAATAATAACTTTGATTACATACAAACATTCTATACTTTTAATACCTCCATATTTTGTTCTTGATGATCCAGCTTACATTTTATTATATACATCGCTTGACAAATTATTGTAGTTACACTTATTTTAATAATTTTATTTTTCTAGCATCAACACTAGAGTATAATTAATTTACACAATACCATTATAATATTAGAGTATATGAATTTGACTATGTATTTACTTTTACCAGCGATCTTTATACTTTTATATGTTTTAATATTACTGATATGCATTCTTTTCTTTTAGCTTGAAGGAGTCCTTTTAGCATTTCCTTTAGGGCAAGTCTAATAGTAATGTGCACCCTCAGTTTTTTGGGGGAGGGAGGCCTTGGAAAGTCTTTATCTTTCCTTCATTTCTGATGGATAGCTTTACTAGGTAAAATATTCTTGATCGGTAGTTTTTTCTTCTCACCACTTTGAATATATACTTCCACTCTCTTTTCTACTGCATGGTTGTTGCTGAGAAATCTTCTGTTTGCTGTACTGTGGCTCTTATTTATGTGATATGTTTATTTTCTCTTGCTATTTTCAGAATTATTTATTTGTCTTTGGTTTTTAATAGTTTGATTATAGTATGTCTTGGTGAATTTTTCTTTGGGTTTAATTAAATTGGAGGCCTCTGATCTTCCTGGATGTTCATATCTACACAGATTTGGGATATTTTCAGATGTATTTCTTTAAATAAATTTCCTATACTTTCTATCTTTTTTTCTCCTTTAAATTCCTATTTTATGACTGTTGACTCTCTTTCCTATAGAATCCATAGGTTTTCTTTAATTCTTTACAGTCCTTTCACGTTTTCCTCTTCTAACTGGTTGATTTCAAATGATCTCCCTTTGAATTTGTTTATTCTTTCTTCTGCTTGATGTATACGACTGTTAAAGATCTTTATTGAATTTTTTATTTTCATGACATCATTTTATTGTTCAGATATAATACTTCTGGATTTAAAAAAACGAGTTTTAAATTTTTTATCATGTCAGTTTGTCCTTATATTATTTTCTTGGTTTCATTAAATTGTTTGTGTTCTTTTGTAATTGACTGTCCTTCTGTAAAACATTTATTTTGAATTATTTATCAGGAAAATCATGTATCTCTAATATCTTGGAGTTAGTTATTGAAAATTTGTTGTAGGGGTAATTACATTTGTGATTTTTTCTATGTGCATGGTATTTGTAAATAAACATTTCTCTTACTAATCAGCCTTAATTATGAGTTGATCTTTCAGGGAACTTATCCCTGGGGAAAAGGGCAAGTTTCCCTTTGCCCCTACAGTTTGGCGACCTAAAAATTCACTGTGATGAACCTATTCATCTCTCCTTCTCCTGTAACTTCTGGCAATGACTTATTTTTTTTCTGTATCTATAGTTTTGCCTTTTTCAGATGTAATACAGTTGGAAGCAGATCTTATACATCCTTTTCTAATTAGCTTCTAGTAATAGGTATTAAGGTCCTCCACATATTTTTAGTGCCAGATAGCATCCCATTATCTGGAAGTACCACAGTTTATTTCTTCATTGTTCCTACTGGAAGGCATCTTGATTGCTTCCACATTTTGGCAGTTGTGAAAAAAATCCTGTAAATATCTACATGCACATTTTTGTGTAGACATAAGTTTTCAACCCCTATGGATAAATATCAAGGAATATGATCACTGAATTGTATGCTAAGAGTATGTTTAATATTGTAAGTAACTACCATACTGTCTTTCATACTGGGTGTAACATATCCTATTCCTATCAGCAATGAATCAGACTTCCAATAGCTTTACATTCTCTCTAACAGTTGATGTTGTCAGTGTTCCAAAACTGGACATTTTTATAGTTGTGTATTCATATTTCATTTTGTATTAATTTGCATTCCCCTGATGACATATGATATGGAGCATCTTTTTATGTGATTATTTTCTATCTATGTATCTTTTTTGTTGTGGTGGCGTTTAGGCCCATTTTTTTTTAAAGAGCAACTCTTTTAATACAGAATCTTCCATTTTTTTTAAAAAAGGCCTAGCCCTGTACAGCTTTCCTTTTAAAGGAGTGGTCACATCAGGGTTTCTGTCTCCCTGAGAGATGGCAGATGGTCCTTGCCACTTATTTAAATAACCATCCACGGTTTAAGACATGATGTAAGAGGAGGACCCCCACCACTTTCCAGAAAGACATCTGTGCATGTTTACACAATGTTTTGATTGTGTCAGTGGCTCAAACATGACAACTGGTCATCTATAAATGTCTCTGAGGAAGCTGGTGGTTCATGTGCACTGGCACAGAGGGCTGGGGAGAGTGGCTTGGCAGGGGATTGGTCAGAGAGCAGTAGGTTGTCACTCTAGGATGTCAGTCACCAAGTTATCCTCCTCATCCAGGATATCTTTGTCTGGTTCGAGTTCTAAGTGGAAAAGCGTTCAGTTTTACTCCATTCAGTATGATATTAAACTGGAACCAAAGATGTCCACTATTGCCACTACTATTTAACATAGCTCTGGAAGTTCTAGCCAATGCGATCAGGCAAGAAAATGAGGTTAAATCCATAAATGGGGCAAAGGAGGTCAAATACTTGCTCTTTGCTGATGATATGATCTTATACTTAGGAAACCCCAGAGACTCAACCACAAAACTCCTGGAAGTGATTAGGAAATACAATAACCTCTCATGGTATAAAATCAATGTCTACAAATCCAGCATCTTTTTCTAATAACAATTAAGAGAATACACATAGAAGGCACACTTCTTAAAATGATCGAAGCCATTTATGACAAACCCACAGCCAATGTCATACTGAATGACAGTAAGAATACCCCACATCACAAAGTCCCAGAGTTGCACCATCAGCCAAAACCCCTTTTTCAATGTCCACAGGGACAGAGACTCAGGCCCTGCCAGCTCCAACAAGGTAGAGAAAAATAAAGGATATGTGCTACAGAGTGACATACTGGCAGTGACACTGGAGAAGTAAGTCTGCTCCACGATGGATGGCAGATAGACCCCATCCACCTGTTGTCTTTATGTTCCTGTCTAGGAGGTCACCAGCCCCTATCAGGTCTTTGGAAAATGGTTGCTGATACTGCAGGCTATATTCCAATGTTTGGGAGACTGGGGAGCTGAGGTCAGGTTGCAAGGAGTGTGTGTAGGCTTCCTTTGAATAAATTCTTTTGGTTGTTCCCTCTTTTGACAGGCTCTTGGTTTTTGGAAATTCTTTAAAGGAGAATGGATTTGCCTTTCCAAGATCTTCAACTTTGTCTTTTCCAAAATGTATCTCATAGGTTCCTCATGGACCTTGGTTAATACATTTCCTTTTTCCATGGTCAAAATTGTCGGGAATGACTGAGCTTGGACTGCATTATCTCAATGCACTTCTGTAGTTACATTGCCTTCTCCTTCTCTGTGTGAAGTATTCTTCTGCATGTCTCTTACAAGGACTCTTGTCCTTACATTGAAAACTGTGATAATCCAGTATAATTTTCTCATCTCAAGATCCTTAATCATATCTGTATAGACCCTTTTTTTGCCACATAAGGTAACATTTATAGTTTCTGGCAATTAGGATATGGATAACATTTGGGGGACTTTTTAGCACAGAATAGTGTTCATAACTACATTGTTTATTATATGGAAAAACTGTAATCATTTTAAATGGTCAACAATATGAATTGGTTCGATCAAGTTACAGTCATAGGATAGAATGCTGTGTTATTGCTAAAATGTATAATAATGGAAAGAATGAGTTTTTTCTATCAAACTATATAAAATTAAAAATATAAAGTACAGTGCTTTAAAAGATTAGGAATTAGATGTTACAATACATTGTTAGCAGCAATATAATTCATTTGAAATAAATAGTTAAGATATACAAAGTTCTGGTGTTCTGATAAAAGTTATGGATCTAGGACTTTTCATGTAAATATACTACCTTTAAAAGTACAAGTTGTATAGAGAAAGTTTATTACTATAGCTAGTTCGAAGTGAAAGTGGAAGTACAATGTCCCTCATTCAGGGGAGTGATTTAATAAACTGCCCATAGAAATGGAAAACAAGGCAGTTTTTAAAAAGAAGAGTTGGCTCGGCGCCTATAGCTCAACCGGCTAAGGCGCCAGCCACATACACCTAAAGTGGCGGGTTCGAATCCCCAGCCCGGACCCGCCAAACAACAATGATGGCTGCAACCAAAAAATAGCCGGGCGTTGTGGCGGGCACCTGTGGTCCCAGCTACTTGGAAGGCGGAGGCAAGAGACTCGCTTGAGCCCAGGAGTTGGAGGTTGCTGTGAACTGTAATGCCACGGCACTCTACCCAGGGGGACAGCTTGAGGCTCTGTCTCAAAAAAAAAAAAAAAAAAAAAAGAAGAGTTTATATTTGCACATGCAATGGAAGGATAGATATACATAAGGTCACTACAAAAGTTTTGAGACAGATTGTGTTATAGTGCATTATTTCACTTCAAAGAAACACAGTTGACAATGTCCTTTCTGATTTGCTTGTGCAAGTTTCAACTTGCTCAGCTTACTGGTATTGCTGGGAAGGCTTCATTTGTTTCCATCCAGGCAAATTTTATGTTTCTTGATTTTTGTGTATCTCAGAACTTTCACAATGAGCCACGTATTGTTAATCTAAAAACCAAGCTCTATAATATTTTCTATAGGGTGAGAAAAGATGGGAAGACACAAGAGATAGACACATCTGTGTTGTTGGATTTAATTTACAACAAAACAGTATTACTTTTGTAGCTAGAAAAGAATGGCTGAATGAAAATGGGGATGAGAACTGAAAAATTTGGTTCTCAGCCTCCTGAAGAAAGTTTATTTGTTTATAAAATGGAAAACCTTATAGCATTGTGCTGAAAAAATGAAGACACAATGCTTTTGTGAAGAGCAAAGGTGATGAACATTTAACCCCAAGATGTTAATGAATCTGTAAAATAATTTTACTATTTTCCAGTAATAAACATTTTATTCATAAGTTATTTTGAAGTCTGCCTAAATTTCAGTTTTATTTTGTTGTTTCTAGCTATCATTTTGTTATTGATTCCTACATATTTACATTATGGTAAAAAATGTGATCTATGTAACTTACCTTTGAAATTTGTTCTATAATTCTTTCTGTTTAGATTCAGTGAAATGTTCTGTTTTTGTTTTAAATGGTACACATAAAGTGCAGTACTTTAAATGACTTCAAGACATCAAGCTTATTGTGTTGGTGGAATCTTCTATTGTTTATTTTATGTTCCTCAATGTAAAAATTATTGTGTTTAACTTTTTTTTTTTTTTGCAGTTTTTGGCTGGGGCCAGGTTTGAACCTGCAACCTCCGGTATATGGGGCTGGCACCCTACTCCTTTGAGCCACAGCCTGCCCTGTGTTTAACTTTTTGACCATGATGGTAAACATATCTATTTCTTTAAGTAATCCTTTTAATATTTACATATTTTAAACTTATGTTATAAGATGAATGAAAAATTTAATTGTTATACCAGATACACCATGCTATGTTATTTTTTAATCTGCTTACTTTGACTTATTCTGTATCTTTGTTTCACACATGATTCTTGTAAACAGAATATGCTTGGATTCTTTTTGGCATCTATTCTGAAGTTCTTTTTCCTGTGAGTGTTAATCAAGTTACATTTTTGTAATATATGATATATTTAATTTAAATTGTTTTTAATTTAATTTTTTATTTTATTTTTGGTTAGTAGGCCCAGGCTGGATTTATTTCTATTTCTATTTTATTTTGTGCTTTTTTTTTCTCTTTTGAGTTGACTTGAGTATTTCTTTCTCTTTCCAAGTTTTAAAAATCTACTGAAAATTATTCTTCTACTTCTATTAATTTAGTGATTAATTTCCCTATACATTTTTACCTAAAAAATTAAAGTAAATCACTCTGTTAACCCTCTGTCTCAGGTAATTTTGTGCTGCTAACAATAAATGCCTGCGGTTGGGTAATTTACAAATAAAAAGAGTTTATTCAGCTTACATTTCTTCAAATTGGACAAGAAGCATGGCACCAGCATCTGATTCTATAAGGGCTTCAGGAAGCTTCTAATCAAGGCAGAAGGTGAAGGGGGATCATGCATGTCACATGGCCAGAGAAGGAGCAAAGAGAGGGAAGAGGTGGTGCCAGGCTCTTTTAAGCAGCGTTCTCTCGTAGAAACCAATAAAGTGAGAACTCATTCATTAACTTAGGGGGAGCACCAAGCCATTCATGAGTGAGCTGTCCTGCTCTTTTGACCCAAATACCTCATACCAGGCCCTACCCTCAACACTGGGATCTGGTTTCAACATGAGATTTGGAAGGGCCAAACATTCAAACCATTATCACCTTCCTTCCATATTTAAGACACTTTTAACTCCAATCACCTCACTTAAATCGTATTTCTTGTATCATAATATATTTAATTTTTATTCTGCTTTTATCTCATTAGATACAAATATTTTTTAAGTCAGTGTTTCTTTACATTTATGGATATTCACCACTTTTGTGGCTTTTTATTCCTCCTTATATTTCAGATCTTCACCTTTGCCTACAGTAACATTTTAAAGTTTATTTTTTCAAACTTGTTTTTGGCAAACTTATGTATTCTTTATCTGAAAATGTCTTCACTTCAACCCCATTTTTATCATTTTTTTATTATAAACATTTTAAACCATACACAAAATATAAAGGATAATAAAATAAACACATATATATCCACCTGGATTATATAATTGTTACTATTTTGAGATACCTATCTATGCTATTTTATATATATATATTTTTTTTTTAATTTAATTTTATTTTTGAGACTGAGTCTCACTGTGTTGCTCAGGCTAGAATGCAGTGGCATCATCATAGCTCACTGCAACTTTAAACTCCTGGGCTCAAGTGACCCTCCTACCTCAGCCTCCTGATTTGCTGGGACTACATGTGCACCATGTTGGCTATTTTTAAAATTTCTTTTTGTATAGTGAAGACTTGCTAATGTTGTTCAGGCTAGTCTCTAACTCATGGCCTCAAGTGATGCTCTTACCTCGGCCTCTCAGAGTACTAGGATTACAGGCATGAGCTTCTATGCCTGACCTATACATTACTATAAATTGTTTAAACATATTTTTGGACAAACATTTCAAAATAAGTTACAGTGTAATATATAAGCCCTAAATGATTTACCATGCATCTTCAAAGCAAATAACAATTTCCTAAATAACCAAAATACCATTACCACCCCTAATAAGTTTTTTTAAAAAAGAAAACAGACCAAAAAATGCCATTATACCCAAATAAGTTTAACTGTAATTCCCTGTATCTGATACACACTATATACTCAATTTTTTTCCAATTACTCCAAAATGTGTCATAAAGCTTTCTTTACAGACCATTTTCCAATTAAGGATCACACATTGTATTAGTTGTTAATATACTTCTTAAACCTCATTTGATTGTCAATAGTAACAGTTATTCCATTATTCCCCCTCCAACCTTTGTTCATGACAATAATTTTTTTTAAGTGGTTGGGCTCACTGGTTTGCTTAATGTCCCACATTCAGAATTTGTCTGACTGAATGTCTGTGTTACTTTTTCCACTTGTTATTCCTTGTCCTACGTTTTCTGTTACCTCAGAGTTAGCTACAAAGGCTAGATTCATGTTAACCATTTTTTCTCTCTCATTCTCAGGATGTAGCATTCTAAGTTGATAGGGTAGTCTCTTTTACATTGAATATTTAATTTCACTGTTATCTGGTTTTCATTACTACTGTTGAGAAACAGCTGCATTGTATAATTGGTATTACTTTGAAAGGCAGTTTATTTTTATCTAGCTCCTATTAATATCTTGTATGAGAGGGATTTGAATAGAAACTTCTCAGAAGAAGATAGGAGCATGGCCTACAGACACATGAAAAAAAATGCTCATCATCCTTAATCATCAGAGAAATGTAAATCAAAACCACTTTGAGATATCATTTAACTCCAGTAAGATTAGCCCACATTACAAAATCCCAAAACTACAGATGTTGGTGTGGATGTGGAGAAGAGGGAACACTTCTGCACTGCTGGTGGGAATGCAAACTAATACGTTCCTATTGGAAAGAAGTTTGGAGATCACTTAGGGATCGAAAAATAGACCTGCTGTTCGATCTTGCAATTCCTGTACAAGGTATATATTCAGAAGACCAAAAATCACTTTATAACAAATATATCTACACCAGAATGTTTATTGCAGCCCAAATTCATAAGTGCTAAGTCATGGAAGTAGCCCAAGTGCCCATTGACCCATGAATGGATTAATAAATTGTGGTATATGTACACCATGAAATATTATGCAGCCTTAAAGAAAGATGGAGACTTCACCTCTTTTATATTTACATGGATGGAGCTGGAACATATTCTTCTTAGCAGAGTATCTCAAGAATGAAAGAAAAATTATCCAATGTACTCAGCTCTACTATGAAACCAATATATAAGCACCCACACTCCTATAACCCAACTACAGCCCAAGATGAAGGGGAAAGAGGAGGGGGAGAGGAGTGGAGGGAGATGGATGGGTGGAGGGAGGGTAATTGGCCAGACTAAACCTATGGTGCATTGTACAAGGGTACGTGTCAAATCTACTAAGTGTAAAGTATAAATGTCTTAGCACAATAACTAAGAAAGTGTGGTGAAGGCTATGTTAACCAGTTTGATGAAAGTATTTCAAATTGTATATAAAACCAGCACATTGTACCACATAAATGCATTAATGTACACAGCTATGATGTAATAAAAATAAATAAAGTTCCTAGCATTGGGAAAAAAATATCTTGTATGGGTTGGATGTATGCAATTTTACTGTGATGTGTTCATGTATGTATATCTTTTTATTAAGCTGCTTGAGATTCATTAGGAGTTTTTTTTCAATTTCATTAGGAGTTTTGAATATGTGGTTCTGTATCTTTTATTAGTTCTGAAAAATGTCAAAAATTGTCTCTTCAAATGTTGCTCTGTCTCATGCTCTCTTTCCCTACTATCTGCAATATTTTGTGTCATAATGCTAACAGCAGGCTTGGCGCTGGTTGTTAAGTGGTTAGGGCTCTGGCCATATACACTGGGTCTGGCAGGTTTGAACCAGTTCAAGCCTGCTAAACAACAATGACAACAACAACAAAAAAATAGCTGGGCATTGTGGCAGGTACCTGTAGTCCCAGCTACTTGGGAGGCTGAGGCAAGAGAATTGCTTAAGCCCAAGAGTTTGAGGTTGCTGTGAGCAGTGATGCCACAGCACTCCACTGAGGGTGACATAGTGAGACTCTGTTTAAAAAAAAAAATGCCAACTGCAGAAAAATTTCAAATCAAAATTTCACTTAACCAATGTCCTCTTCATCTGGTTTTAAGGTTTACCCACCAACAACACTTCTATTCAATATAGTACTAGCCAGAGTAATTAGATGAGAGAAGGAAATCAAGGGCATCCAAATAGGGACAGACAAGGCTAAACTATCACTCTTTACTGATTGCTGATGACATATGATCTTATATCTAGACAACCCAAAGATTCTGCCAATAGATTCCTGTAGTTGAGAAATGAATTCAGCAGAGCTTTGGGTTACAAAATCAATATTCATAAATAAATAGCATTCCTGTACACCAACAACAGTCAAACTGAGAAGTAAATCAAAGATTGAATACCTTTCACAATCGCAACAAAGAAAATAAATACCAAAAGATGTAAAAAAAAAAAAACCCTCTAAGAATATATTTAACTGAGGTGGTAAAAGACTTCTACAGGGAGAACTATGAGTCACTAAGAAAGGACAGAGTATATAAATGAATGGAAAAAACTACACCATGTTCATGGATCAATAGAATCAACATTGTTAAAATGTCTATACTATCTGAAATGATCTAGAGAGTCAATATAATCCCCATTAAAATATCAAGGTCATTTTTCACAGATGTAGAAAAAATAATTCTTTGCATCATATGGAACCAGAGAAGAACCCAAATACCCAAAGCAACCTTAAGCAAAAAGGACAAATTGGGAGACATCACTTTACCAGACTTCAAGCTATATCACAAGGCCATAATAACCAAACAACATGGTGCTGGCACAAGAGTAGAGACATAGACCAATGAATAATAACAGACGACCTAGTTATAAAACCATCCTCACATTGCCATCTGATCTTTTACCAAGCAGATTGGGAAAAGAATCCCGATTCAATAAATGATCCTGACAAACTGGAAAGCCACATGTAGAAGATTGAAACAGTGTCTGTACCTGTTACCACTCACAAAAATTAATTAACAATGGAATACAGGCTTAAGCCTAAGGCATGAAATTATAAGAATTGTAGAAGAAAATTTTGGAAAAATTCTTATAGATATCAGCTTAGCAAAGAATTTATGAAGAAGACCCCAAAGGCAATTACAGTAACAATAAAAATTAACAAACAGGACCTGATTAAATTAAAAAGCATCTGCACAACCAAGGAAACAATCAATAGCTTAAATAGATAACCTATAGAATGGGGGGAATATTTGTATACTATAAATCTGACAAAAGGCTGATAGCCAGAATCTATAAAGAACTCAAGTAAATCAGCAGGGAAAAAAACAACCCCATAAAAGAGTGGGCAAAAGATATGAACAGAAGCTTTTCAAAAGAAGATAGTTTAATGGCCAATAAACATTTGCAAAAATGCTCCACATCTCTAATCTTAGGGAAACACAAATCAAAACCACAATGCTGTATCACCTAACTACAATGAGAATGGCTTTTATCAAAATATCCCAAAACAATAGATGTGTGGATATGGAGAGAAAGGAACTCTTTCTTATACACTGTTGGTGGGACTGAAAACTAGTACATCTATGGAAAATAGTATGGCAATTACTCAAAGATCTAAAAGTGGACCGACCATTCAATCTAGCAATCCCTACTACTGGGTATATTTATCCAAAAGGGGATAAAAGTCATTTTATCAAAAATACACTTGCAGTAGAATGTTTATTGCAGCACAAGTTACAATTGCAAAGATGTATAATTATCCTAAGTGCTTATCCATTCATGAATGGATTAATAAAATGTGGTATATGTATATTATGGAGTATTACTCAGCCATAAAACATGATTTAATAATGTCTTTTGTAACAATCTGGATGGAACTGGAAACCATGCTCATAAGTGAAGCACACCCAAGAATGGAAAAACAAACACCACATATACTCACTATTAAATTGGACCTAACCAATTAACACCCATGTGCACTTTTGGTATTAAAAGTCAATGGAAATCAAGCACATAGGAGGGAGTAGGAGAGGGATAAATTAACACCTAATGGGTATAATAGACACTAGGTGATGGGGTACACTTATAACTTTGACTCAAACTATATAAAAGCAATTCATGTAAACAAACCATAACTACTCTTATAATATTCTGAAAAAAATAAATGGTAAATGTAAAAAAACAAAAAAATTTAAAAATATCCCCCCCAGAAGATAATGTAGTGAAAGAGAGTGAGTGAGGAGGTATAGACAAAAATGGCAGAATGCTGAAAGGTGTTGAAGGTGAATAATGGTGCATGGGTTTATTATATTCCTGTTTACTTTGTATGTATGTGAAATGTTTTATAATAAAAACATTTACAAAAAATATTCTGTACATTTCCATTCTGATTAGCATAACTTTTTTTTCATTTAAAGAATATCTAATTGTATTTACTTTTAAAATATATTTGAAATTTTTATTGGTGATAATTTCAATGCTTTTTCCCTAGAAACTTGTAAAAATAATTTACATTTTATGTTGTAAAAACTTCCCAAATCTGAAGTTCCTGGGAATTTTAATTCTTAGGGAACTTGGCATTAGATCTTGATTTCCTTGTGTGTGTTTTATGATTTTTTACTATAATGTATTTATTTTCCTTGACATTTAATCTGTGGGATTCCTTTTTTTGGCCAGGGCTGGGCTTAAACCCACCACCCCTGGTATATGGGGCTGGTGCCCTACTTCTTGAGCCACAGGTGACACCCCATCTGTGGAATTCTTTAAGTTCCAAAGTGAAGGTAGATACCTCCAAGGATTTAGCAATAGGTTCAATACTTGTTTCATACTTCAAAATTATCTACCTGATAATTATTAGACCATCCAAATAGTGTGAAATATAACTTCAAATTTATGGTTGAGTTTTCCTTGTGATTAAAATGTATCCAGTGAGTGACATCATTGAAAATGCCAGAGTAGGAAATTCTAAAACTCCATCCCTCTACTAAAGAAGAGTTAACACACATGCACACAACCATCAAAATCAAATATTTTTGAACACTGGAATATAATTTAATAATTACAACAACCAAGGAACACTTAGTTATTTTAACAAGGTAATAAATTTCTCATAAGATGGAAGCCAGACAGTATTTAGAAGATATACTTAAAATGCTGAAAGTAAAAAAAAAAAAGAAAAAAAAAGAATATGTCAAACAATAATTCTACATCTGGTAAAACTAGACTTTAAAGATTAGGGAGATATTAAGAGATTCCCAGATAAATAAAAACTTTTTCAAAGAGAAAAAGTTTCTACTATGCAGAAAAAGTGCTAAAGAGAGTATGTCAGGCTGAATTAAAAGAAAAAAAGACACTAGATAATAATTTAAAGGCATGTGAAGAAATAAAGAACCAGAAGGACTGTGTTTCTGGTTTTTTATGTAAACATAAAAGTCAGAAGGACTGTATTTCTGTATTTTTGGTTTGCAACTTTTGTTTTCCCTTATATAATTTAAAATAAATATATAAAACTAATTATAAATATATGTTAGTGAGCATAAAATGTATACACAGGTAATAGGTACCATTTAGAAACAGAACTATTACACACAGAATTTAAGGGAGAAATATCCAATTCTACAATAAATGCTATAGACTTCAAAACCCCCTTTCATTAATTTAACAATTAGGGAGTAAATCAAGAAGGGAATGGAAGACATAAACAATAGATTAAATAAACTAGACCCAACAGATGTACATAAAACACCCCACCCGACAAGAGCAGAATGCATATTCTCCTCAAGTGCAAATAAACATTCTCTAGGATAGACATATGTTAGACCACAAAACAAGTCATGATAGATTTTAACAGACATGATATAATGTATTTTTTTCCAACTAGAATGGCATGGAGTTAAAAATCAATAACTGAAGGAAAACTGGAAAATTCACAAAGTAAAGAAATTAAACAACACACTCTTGAACAATAGATCAGAAGAGAAATCACAAGTGAAACTAGAAAACACTTAGAGACAAATTAAAACAAAAATATAACATGCCTATCTATAGATATATACATTAAGAGAGCAGAAAGATCTCAATAAAAACCCAATTTGACACACAATATAGGTAGAAAAGAAAATTAAATCCAAATCTAAGATAAAAAAGGAAATGATAAAGAACAGAGGTAGAATATTTAATAGAGAATGGAAAAAGCAATAGAGAGTATAAATGAATCAATTGCTAGTTATACAAGATTAAGAAAATCAGCAAACTTTAGTAGATTTGTCAGGAAACAAAGGGATTCAAATTATTGAAATAGAAATTAAAGTGTAGAATATCAACTAGATTCCAGAACGGAAGGATCCAGCCACCATATCTCCATAGAAACACTGATTTTAACAACCACCCATGAATGATGAGATAGTTTGGATGTTTGTCCCTCAAACTTCATATTAAAATTTGATTCTCATTGTTGGAGGTGTGGCCTAACAGGAGACATTTGAGTCAAGGGTGCTGATTCCTCATGAATAGATTAATGCCCTCCCTGTAATGGGGAGTGAGTTGAGAAGAAGTTGTTCCTTTTTTTTTTTTTTTCAAGACAGAGACTCATTCTATTGCCCAGGCTAGAGTGCCATGGCATCAGCCTAGCTCACAGCAACCTCAAACTCCTGGGTTCAAGTGATCCTCCTTCCTCAACCTCCCAAGTAGCTGGGACTACAGGTACTTGCCACCATGCCCAGCTAATTGTTCTATTTTTAGTAGAGATAGGGTCTTGCTCTTGCTCAGGCTGGTCTTGAATTTCTGAGCTCAAGTGATCCTCCCAACTTGGCCCCCCACAGTGCTAGGATTACAGGTGTGAGCCATAAGGCCTAGCCACGGGAATAGGTTGTTAAAAAGAGCATTCCCTTTGTCTTCCACTATGAGTAGAAACAGCCTGAATAGAAGCCTTCACCAGATGCAGATGCTGGCATCATGCTTCTTGTATAGCCGGCAGGACTGTTAATCAAATAATTCTCTTTTCTTTATAAATAACTCTGTCTCAATTACTCCTTTAGAGCAACATAAAATGGATTAAGATATCAAATTAGCAATGTCAAGTGGATTATCACTATAAATATATCTGAAAATGCATAAGAAGCTTTGACACTGAGTTGGAAGAGGGCTCCGAAGAAGATAAAAAGATGCAGAAAAGTGCCCATCGACCCACAAATGGATTAATAAATTGTGGTATATGTACACCATGGAATACTATGCAGCCCTAAAGAAAGATGGAGACTTTACCTCTTTCATGTCTACATGGATGGAGCTGGAAAATATTCTTCTTAGCAAAGTATCTCAAGAATAGAAGAAAAAGTATCCAATGTACTCAGCCTACTACAAAACTAATTTACAGCTTTCAGAAAGCTATAACCCAATTTTAGCCCAGGAATATGGGGAGAGGGGAGAGAGAAGGGAGGGGAGGGGAGAAGGTGGGTGGAGGGAGGGTGATTGGTGGGATCACACCTATGGTTCATCTTATAAGGGTACATGTGAATCTTTCTAAATGTAGAATATAAGTGTCTTAACACAATAACTAAGAAAATGACATGAAGGCTATGTTAACCAGTTTGATGAAAATATTTCTAATTGTATATAAAAACAGCACACTGTATCCCATGAAAGTATTAATGTACACAGCTATGATTTAATAAAATAAAATAAAAACAAGTGTTGCAGCAGAAAAAAAAAAAAGATGCAGAAAAGTTTGGAACTTCTTAGAAATTGGTTAAGTGGTTATGACCAAATGCTGATAAAATAGAAATGAGGAACTTACTGGGAACTGCAGCAAAGATCACCCTTGTCACACCATAGCAAATAATTTGGCTGCACTATGTCCAAGTCCTAGGGCAGGCATCCCCAAACTACGGCCTGCTGGCCACCTGTGGCCCACCTAGGACATTTATCCCGCCTGCGGGTGTTTTTGCCACTGCTGCCTGTCCTGCTTAGCAGCCGACTCATCCTGGGACCTGCAGTCCGGCCCTCCAACGGTCTGAGGGACAGTGAACTGGCCCCCTGTTTAAAAAGTTTGAGGACCCCTGTTTTATGGAAGACCAAACTTCAGAGTGATAACTTAGGTTATCTGGCAGAATAAATTTCTAAGCAGCAAAGCCTTTAAGAGGTGGCATGTTCGCTTTTAACAACTTACAATCAGTTTCAATAGCAAAGGGATGACCTACATGTGGAATTTATTATTAAAAAGAAACACAGCATAAATATTTGGAAAAATTGAAGCCTGGCCATGTGTTAGAGAAGAAAAGAGCATTTTTCAGTGAGGAAACCTAGGGTGCTGTGGAGCAACCACTTGCTAGAGATTAGCATGGATAAAAGGGAGCCAGCAGGAACCAGTAGTAAAAACAATGGGGAAAAGTCCCCAAAGGGATTTCATAAATCTCTAAGGTTGTCCCTCCAATCACAGATCTAGAGGCCTAGGAGGACGTAATGGTTTTGGGAGCCAGTGCCCCAGCGCTACTGCCCTGTGTCTGCTCAGGATGGTGCACTCCACATTGCAGCTACTCCAGCTCCAGGCATGGCTCAAATTGTCCCAGGTCCTGCTTGGACCACCACTCTGGAGATCAAAAATGGTTAAGTGTTAGCAACATCCACACAGTGCTAAGTCTATAGGCACTCAGAGTTCAAGACTGGTAGGGGCTTTGTGCCATTCTCCTAGATTTCAAAAGAGGTATTAAAGAGCCTAGGTGCCAAGGCAGAGGCCTGCTGTAGAAATGGAGATGCAACAGGGAGCCTCTACTAAGGAAATTCTGGGCAAAAATGTGGATTTGGAGCCCCTCATAGAGAGTCCCCACTAAGGTACTGCCTAAAGGAGTTGTGAGAGCAGAGATGCTATAGGAACCCCAGGGTTACAAAGCTACCAGCCACATGCAACCTCATCTTGAAAAAGCTGTCTATATTCAAATTCAATGTATGACACAAGCCATATGAGTTGCATCCAGATAAGCCACAGGGGCAGGGATGCTTAAGGCCTTGAAAGCCCATTCCTCATACGGTGTGGCCAGCATGCAGGCCATAGAATAAAAGGCTAGTTTGGAGATTTAAGATTAATTATCTACCCTGCTGAGTTTCAGACTTGTGTGGGGCCTGTTACACCTTTCTAATAGCTAATGGGAATTTTACCAAATGCCTGTACCACCATTGTAGCTTGGCAATAAATAATCTAGTTTTGATTTTATCGACTCAAAGCTGTGAGAAACTTACCTTGAGTTTTAGGCGAAACTTTGAACTTTAGACTTTTAAGTTGATGCTGGAACAAGTTAAGGTGGGAGGTTGTAGAGATGAAATGATTATATTTTATATGGGCAAAGTGTGAATTTTGAGGTACTGGGGAAGAATGCTATAGTTTGTATATTTGTCCCCCTAAAACACGTGTTGAATTTTGATTCCCACTGTTGAGGTGGAACATAGTGTGAGGTATTTAGATTATGAAGGTGGATCCCTCATGAATAGATGAGTGATCTCCCTGGAGTTGGGGGGGGGGGTGAGTACTTACTAGTTCCTGTGAGAGCTGGTTGTTTTAAAAAGAAGTTTGTAATCTTCCTTTCTCTCTTTCCTTATGTCTCTGCACATGCTGGCTCCCCTTATCTTCCACAATGAGTGGAAGCAGCCTGAAAGCCCTCACCAAAAGCAAATGATGGCATAATGCTTCTTGTACAGCCTGTATAACTATGAACCAAATAAACCTCTTTTCTTATTCCTTTATAGTAACACAAAACGGACCAAAAGAGATGAAAAACTTTCATAGGATCTCATTATTCCAGCTTAGAGGTTTCACCTCCCTGCTAGAATTAAAAATAATCAAGAATAGATGCAATGAAGAAGATATATAAGACAATTCCACTTCACCTGCATCACCTCTCTCCTAAGACAGCAGAGCTCAGTGCCAAGACAGACCTCCTCAGCTTGCGATTTGTCCCACAGTGGAAATTGAGAGCAAAATGAGTATATAGCTATTCCATGTTGTGAGAAAGTGCAAAAGACAAAGCTCCCACTTCTGTATCACCCCACCCAGAACCATGAGGGGATCAACTCTGGAGACAGGTAGGAGCAGGGAAAAGGGTCAGAGGCTCTCAGCAACTGCCACACATCTCTCTCTTTTTTAAAATTAAATCATAGCTGTGTACATTAATGCAATCATGGGGTACAATATGCTGGTTTTATATACAATTTGAAATATTTTCATCAAACTGGTTAACATTGCCTTAGCAGCATTTTCTTAATTATTGTGTTAAGACATTTATATTCTACACTTAGTAAATTTCACATGTACCATTGTAAGATGCACTGTAGGTGTGGTCCCACTAACTTCTCTCCCTCTACCCATCCTCCTCCCTCCCCTCCCCTCCCTCTCTCCTTTCCCCATATTCTTGGGCTATAATTGGGTTATAGCTTTCATATGAAAGCTATAAATTGGTTTCATAGTAGGGCTGAGTACATTGGATACTTTTTCTCCTATTCTTGAGATACTTTTCTAAGAAGAATATGTTCTAGCTCCATTCATGTAAACATGAAAGAGGTAAAGTCTCTATCTTTCTTTAAGGTTGCATAATATTCCATGGTGTATAAATACCACAATTTATTAATCCATTCATGGGTCAATGGGCACTTGGGCTTCTTCCATGACTTAGCAGTTATGAATTGGGCTGCAGTAAACATTCTGGTACAAATATCTTTGTTATACTGTGATTTTTGGTTTTCTGGATATATACCTAGTAGAGAAATATTAGATTGAATGGCGGGTCTATTTTTAGATCCCTAGTGTTCTCCAAACATCATTCCAAAAGGAATGTATTACTTTGCATTCCCACCAGCAGTGTAGAAATGTTCCCTTTTCTCCACATCCATGCCAACATCTCTGTTTTGGGGATTTTGTGATGTGGGCTAACCTTACTGGAGTTGGATGATATCTCAAAGTAGTTTTGATTTGCATTTCTTTGATGATTAAGGATGATGAGCATTTTTTCATGTGTCTGTAGGCCATGCACCTATCTTCTTTAGAGAAATTTCTCTTCAAGTCCCTTGTCCACCCTGAGATGGGATCACTCGTTCTCTTCTTGCTATTATGTTTGAGTTCTGTGTGGATTCTGGTTATTAAACCTTTGTCAGAGACACAACCTGCAAATATCTTCTCTTATTCTGAGAGCTATCTGCTTGCTTTACTTACTGTGTTTCTTGGCTGTGTAGAAGCTTTTTAGTTTGATCAGGTCCCAGTAATGTATTTTTGGTGTTGCTTCAATTACCCGGGGGGGGTGTCTTCCTCATGAAATATTCACCCAGGCCAATTTCTTTTTTTCTTTTTGAGACAGAGCCTCAAGCTGTTCCCCTGGGTAGAGTGCCGTGGCATCACAGCTCACAGCAACCTCCAACTCCTGGGCTCAAGCGAGTCTCCTACCTCAGCCTCCCAAGTTGCTGGGACCACAGGCGCCCACCACAACGCCTGGCTATTTTTTAGTTGTAGCCGTCACTGTTGTTTGGTGGGCTCGGGCTGGATTCGAACCCGCCACCTTAGGTGTATGTGGCTGGCACCTTAGCCACTTGAGCCACAGGTGCCAAGCCACCCAGGCCAATTTCTTCAAGAGTTTTCCCTGAACTTTCTTCTATTATATTTATAGTTTCATGTCTTAAGTTTAAATCTTTAATCCAATGAGAGTGTATCTTAGTTAATGGTGAAAGGTGTGGGTCCCGTTTCAGTCTTCTATAGGTCGCTGGCCAGTTCACCCAGCACCATTTGTTAAATAGGGAATCTTTTCCCCACGGAATGTTCTTAACTGGTTTGTCAAAGATCAAATAACGGTAAGTACTTAAGTTTATCTCTTGGTTCTCTATTCTGTTCCATATATCTACCTCTCTGTTTTTGTGCTAGTACCACTCTGTTTTGATCACTATCGATTTGTAGTATAGTGTGCTACACATATCTTGACAACAGACTACAGATACTAATTGGCTTATGGATTCTACCCAAACTCCACCCATAAATCCCATAGGATGCCTTATATGCAGACTTGCCCCAAGCTATTCAACACCTCCCCCTAGGACTCCACATGCTCTATTCCTCAGAGCTAGCACTCAATATTCCCCCACAGATGTTGTGCAAGAGTCTTCACAGATACAGCATATATATTAGTATCTAGTTCAACTCTGCTAGATTGGGAGAAAGTACTCAACCATGATACTTTAAGGCACTGCCATATGGAAAATAAGTGGGAGACTCTTAGCATCCCTCTTGGCATTGTGATGTTGAGAAAAGGTATGCAAGCTCAAGACTTCTCCCTCACAGGTAACACAAAGATTGGAGCAGACACATCCATACAAAAGGTCCAAAAGACTCCCAAAATCTCTAGCCAGGTTCCTGGAGCCAGTCAGTAAAGTGACTATTTCTTCAAATACAAAGACAGAAACATAGGCTTCTAAAAACATAAATAATTAAGGACATTTGACACCACCAAAGATAAGGAAATCTATGAACACCATGTTAAAGAATTAATAATATCATCTTAAAGAAGCTCAGTCAGCTATAATACAGATAAATAACTAAATGAATTGAAAGAACGTAAGTAATAGAAATTCCAAAAAAGAAGCAAACAGAAATTCTGAAGCTGAAGGACCACTGAACTAACAAATTCAATATATAGCTTAAATAGCAGATTGAATCAGTTGGAGAAAAGTCATACTCTAAAACAGATAATTTCAAATTATCCAGTCCAAGGAATGAAAAGAAAAAATAATAGAAAGAGGACTTAAGGGACATCATGAAGTGAATCAGTAAGTGCATTATGGAAGTCCAAGAAAGATAAGAGGAGGCAAAAGGGAGAGAAAAATGATTTAAAGTAAAAATGACAAAAAAACTTCTCAAATCTGGGCAAACATATTAAATCCAAATAACTTGAAATAGATTGAATGTAAGGTGTTCATTAAGATATATTTTAACCAAATTATGAAAACTCACTAACAAAGAATTTTGAAAGTAACAAGAGAAAAGCAACTTGCCACATAAAAGGCAACCCCCATAATACTATAGGGAATTTAGTAGTAGAAACCTTGCCAGCCAAGAGAGTATGGTACATTCAAAGGGCTAAAATAAAAAATAAAAAACGTGACCAAGACAAAGTTGTCTTTCAGAAATAAAGGAAAGATAAACACATTCCCAGACAAACAAAGGCTGAGGGAGTTTATCACTAGTCCGCATTCCTTAGAGAAAATGCTACACTGTGTCCTTCAAGTTGAAATAAAAAGATGGTAATTACCAACATAAAAATACATGAAAGTATAAAACTCACTGGTAAATGTTAAGTACATAGTTGAATTCAGAATAGTCTATTAATGTAATGGTGGTACATAAATCATTTTTAACTGTAGTATAAATATTAAAAGACAAAAGTATGAAAAATAACTATACCTATAATAATTTATTTATGAGTATACAATATAAAAAGTTGTACATTGTGATATAAATAACTTAAAATGTGGAGTTGGAAAAGTAAATGTGTAGAGTTATATGTAATTGAACTTATGTTGTCAGTTAGAATACTACAAGTATTGATATCAGCAATAACAAACTTGAAATCAATAACAGGTGGAATCTTGGCAAAGTTGCAAATATGTGGAAATTAAACAGCATGCTCCTGAACAACCAATGGGCTAAAAATGAAATCAAAAGGGAAATAAAAAAAAATAACTTGAGGGAAACAAAAATGAAAACACAGTATACCAAATTTATAGGATATGGTAAAAGAAATTATAAGGGAGAAGTTTATTGCAGTAAGTATCTATATTAAGAAAAATGAAAGATTTTGAATAAAGAACCTAACTTTATACCTCTAAGAATAAGGAGAACAACAAATTAGGCTCAATGCTATCAGAAAAAAGGTCACTATCCCTGATGAATACAGACCCAAAAATCTTCAACAAAATACTATCAAAACAAACTCAATAGCATATTAAAAAGATCATTTACCATGATGCCAAATAGGATTTATCCTTGGGTTTCAAGGATGGTTCACCATATGTAAATCAATAAATATGATACACATTAACAGAATGAAGGTTTAAAATCATGTGCTCAGCTCCATAGATACAGAAAATAAAATTGTCAAAATTTAACATATTTTCACAATTAAAACTCTTATTAAGTTAGGTATAGATGGAAATTACCTCAGTATATTAGAGGCTGAATATGACAACCTTACAGCTGACATATTATTCTATGGTGAAATTTTCCTCTAACATCAGGAACAAGACAAGGATGTTAGCTCTCACCACTTCTACTCAATGTAGTACTGGAAGTTCCAGCAAGAATAATTACGGAAGAAATAAAAAGAAAGGCATCCAAATAGAAAAGGAATAAGTAAAATGGTCTCCGTTTTCTTTTCTTTTTTTTTGAGACAGAGCCTCAAGCTGTCCCCCTGGGTAGAGTGCCATGGCATCACAGCTCACAGCAACCTCCAACTCCTGGGCTCAAGTGAGTCTCCTGCCTCAGCCTCCCAAGTAGCTGGGACCACAGGCGCCTGCCACAATGCCTGGCTATTTTTTGGTTACAGCCATCATTGTTGTTTTGGCGGGCCCGGGCTGGATTTGAACCTGCCACTTTAGATGTTTGTGGCTGGCGCCTTAGCCACTTGAATCACAGGTGCCGAGCCAGGTCTCCGTTTTCTAATGACATGATCTTATATATAGAAAATCCTAAAGATTCCAACAAAAAACCCCATTAGAACCAATAAGTGAATTCAGTACAGTTGGAGGATACAAAATCAAAATACAAAAATTAGCTGCATTTCTATACACTAACAAGACCTATCCTAAAATGACATTCATAAAATAATCTCATTTATAATAGGAATAAGACAAATAAAATACATAGAAATAAATTTAAAGAAGTAAAAGATCTGTATACTAAATACTATAAGACATTCTAGAAAGAAATTAAAGGAGACCCAAATAAATTGTAAGATATCTATGTTCTTGAATTTAGAAAAGTAATATTGTTAAAATGTCTTTTTACCCCCAATAATCTGTAGATTCAAAACAATCCCCATCATAATTTCAATGGCATTTTCCCACAGAAATAGAAAAAAAATCCTAAAACTTATATGGAATTTATAGCCAAAACAAATTTGACAAAGAATAAAGTTGGAAGCATCAGATTTCCTGATTTTATATTCTATTACAATATTTTCGTGTAATCAAAATAGTATGTTACTGCACAAAATAAGACATATAGACCAGTGGACTAGAATAGAGAGCCCAGAAATCAACTCAAGCATATTCAGTCAACTAATATTTGACAAAGATGCCAAGAATACACACAGGGAAAAATTGTCTATTCAATAAATGGTGTTGAGAAAACTGGATATCCACATATAAAAGAATGAAATTAGCCCCATATCTTATACCAAACCAAAAAAAAAAAAAACTCAAAATGGGTTAAAAACTTAAACATAAGATCTGTAACTGTAAAACTTCTCAAAAAAACATAAGGAAAAAGCTCCCTGACATTGGTCTTGGCAATTATTTTTTAGAATTTGACTCCAAAAGTACAGGCAATAAAACCAAAAATAAATAAGTATGATTACATCAAACTAAAAAGTTTCTGCACAACAAAAGAAATAATCAACAAAATGAAAGGTACCCAACAAATAGAGAAAATATTAGAAAATTATGTATTTGATAAAGGGTCAATCTCCAAAAATATATAAGGAACTCGGCTCAGCGCCTGTGGCTCTAGTGGCTAAGGTGCCAGCCACATATACCTAAAGAGGCGGGTTCGAATCCAGCCCAGGCCCGCCAAACAACAATGATGGCTGCAACCGAAAAAAAATAGCCAGGCGTTGTGGCAGGCGCCTGTGGTCCCAGCAACTTGAGAGGCGGAGGCAGGAGACTCGCTTCAGCCCAGGAGTTGGAGGTTGCTGTGAGCTACACCATGGCACTCTACCCAGGGGGACAGCTTGAGGCTCTGTCTCAAAAGCAAAAAAAAAGGAACTCCTTAAACTCAATAGCAAAACAAAACAAATTAAAACAAAAGCAACCCCCCACAAACCAAAACAAAAAACCCAAACCCCCAAAACACAGTAAGCCCTCCAAATAAGCATTTTAAAATGAGGAAAGGACCTGAAGAGACATTTTTACAAAGAAGACATATAGATGGCAACAGGTATATGAAAAGGTCTTCAACATCACTAATCTTCAGAGAAACTCAAATCAAAGCAACAATGATACAGTTTAACCTCATACCTGGTAGAATGGTTTAAAAAAAATAGTCCTGGTGAAGCTGTAGAGAAAAGAAAACCCTTCTACACTGTTGGGGAAAATGCAAATTGTACAGTTATTATGGAAAATAGCATAGAGGTTCCTCAAAAAATCAAAGTAGAGGTATCAGATGAACCAGCAATCCCACATCTTGATATTTTTCCAGATTAGGCTCTTCATTCCTATGTTCATTGCATGACTGACTATTCCCAATAGCCAAAACACAGAAGCAAGCTAAATGTACATCGATGGATGAATAGATTAAAAAAAACATGTGACATATATATGTTCACACATAATGGAATATTATTTAGCCTTAAAAAGAGAGATATCTTAAAAAAAAAAAAGAGGGATATCCTGCCATTTGTGACAACATCAATGGGCCTGTAAAATATGATGTTAAGTGAAATAAGCTAGACACAGAAAGACAACTATTGTATGGTTTCACTTATATGTGGAATCTAAAATAATCAAACTCAAGGAAGCAAAGAGTACAAAGAGTTTGGGGTGGGGGTAAATGAAGACACAAAGGACACAAAGTATCAATTATGCAATATAAATAATTCTGGAAACCAACTTATATTGTGGTATGATAAGAAGCACAAATTTGTGGTCTCCCCCTCTGGTTCTTGGCACAGAGCTCATAAAACCTTTGTAATTTCCTAAGCAACAGCAGTGCTCGGTGCATCTTTTTTTCTAATATTTGGTCTTTGACCTACCATTTAGTTTCTGACATGGAGATCCTTATCCTTTAGAATTTCCTGGGTGATATGAGCAGCTTTTTGTTCTAATGTGGCAACTCTTGGTTAGGCTCTTGAATGGGGGCTGGTCCCAGAAAGACCAAGCTATGCTTAGAAGTTTGGAACTTTCTGCTCCACTGCTCTCCATCTTCTGTGGTAGACAGGGAAAATGGGCTGGAGATTGAGTTAATAATCATGTCTATGTGATGTGATACCTCCAGGAAATATCCTGAATTACAGGGTTGGGACAGCTTCTGGGCTGAGAAACACATCTATGTACCGGGAGGGTGTAGCACACTTCAAATTCATGGGGACAGAAGTTTCTGCACTTAGGACCTGTGCAGACCTCACTCTATGTATCTCTTAGTCTAGATGTGCATCTGTATCTCTTAACATATCCTTTATTAATATAATAAACCAGTAAATACAAGTAAGCATTTTCCTGAGTTCTGAGTGCCACACCAGTAAATTAACTGAACTCAAGTAGGGGATCATGAGAAGCCCCAATTTATAGCTGGTAGGTCAGAAGCACAGGTAAAACAATCTGGGGCTTTGGGATGGAATTAGAAGTATGGGGCAGTTTTGTGTGACTGAGCCCTTAACCTGTGAAACCTAACTCCAAGTAGAGAGTGTTAGAATTGAATTGAATTATAGGACACCCAGTTGGTGTCTGCTGAAAAACTGCTTTTTGGTCACAGAAGTGTTCTGTTTCATGTTGAGTGAACACTTCTGGGCTTTTTTCCTAAATACTACACTAATATAAAGCATAATACCAATAGCTAACAGTACTGTAATATGTACTCTAAATTTGCTAAAATGGTAGAAATGTTAAGTGTTCTTACCAAACATACACAAAGACAATAAAGGGAATAGAGAGAAACTTTGATTGGAGGTGGATACATTTATGCCCTTAATGATGGCATATACATTAAATTTGTACAACTTTTTTATTTTTTAATTGTTTTGGCCAGGGCTGGTTTGAACCCACCACCTCCGGTATATGGGGCTGGTGCCCTACTCCTTGAGCCACAGGTGCTGCCCAATTTGTACAGCTTTTTACATGTCAATCATATGTCAGTGAAATGTTTTTAAAAATTAAAAGAAATGTGGTGACATTATTGGCAATCTTACAAAAAATAAAAAGTAGTATAAAAGCATCCTATGAACGATTCTAAACTACAAATTATATAACCTAGATAAAACTAACTCAAGAAGAAATACAAAATCTGATGAGACATGTAACAGGTACGGAGTGAGTAAGCAAAAACTTCCTAGCAAAGAAAAGTTTGGCATCAGAAGTTTTCACTGGTGCATAGTCCCAAATATTTAAGAACTAATTAATATAGGCTTAGTGCCTGTAGCTCAGCGGCTAGGGCTCCAGCCACATACATTGGAGCTGGCAGGTTCAAACCCATCCCGAGCCTGCCAAACAACAATGACAACTACAACACCCCCACCCCAAAAAAAGCTGAGTATTGCAGCGGGCACCTGTAGTCCCAGCTACTTGGGAGGCTGAGGCAAGAGAATCACTTAAGCCCAAGATTTTGAGGTTGTTGTGAGCTGTGATGCCATGGCACTCTTCCAAGTGTGATGTGGTGAGACTCTGTCTCAAAAAAAATTAATAAAAATAAATCTTAATGTATTCTAAAAATTAGAAGATAATGGTAAACTTCCTAATTTCATTCTTATATCCAAAGCCAGAAAAAAACATCAAAATAAAAATACAAATCAATATCCCTATGAATACAGATGTAAAAATCCTCAAAAAAAACCCCATCAACAATTATTACACTGAATCTAACAGGATATTAAAATATTATACTTCATGATCAACTGAGATTTATCCAGGGAATACACATTTGGTTCTATGTATAAAAATTGATGTATAATACACCACATTAAGAGAATGAAGGAAAAACACATGATCTTATAAATTGATACAGAAAGAGCCTTTGAAAAAATCCAATTTCCTAGCATGATAAAAACATACAAAAAAACTAGTAATAGAAGAGAACTTCCCTAAAATGATAAACCTATAGCTAGCAACACACTTAAGGATAAAGGACTTTCCCCTACAATTAGAAACAAGACAAAGCTTCCCGTTTTCATCACATCAATTCAATATTGTACTAGAAGTCTAACCTGATAACTCAAAGAGATAAAGGAACAAATGGTGCATAAATAGTAAAGGAGGAAGTGAAACTATCTCTGTTCATTGTTAACATGATCTTATATGTAGGAAATCTCAAATATCACAAGAAAGTTACCAGAGCTTAATAAACAAATTCAGGCAAATTACAGGGCAAAAACCAGTCATACATCTATACACCTGAAATGAAAAATCTGCAAAGGAAATTAATAAAGCAATTCCATTTACAATAGCATCTAAAGAGTAAAACATTTAAAAATTAATTTGACCACAGAGATGCAAGATCTGTGCTCTGGACACTATAAAACACTGAAAAAAGAAATTAAAGAAGGCCTAAAAAATGGGAGACCTTCTATGTTTATGATCAGAAGACTTAATATTTTAAAGATGGAAATTTTCCCTATATTGATATATAGATTCAAAGAAACTGAAAGAAAATCCTAAAACCTTTTTTGAGGATGTGGAAAAGATGATCTTCAAATTCATATTCAATTGGAAGGGTCCCCAAATAGCCAAAACAATCCTGAAAAAGAAGAAAGTTGGAGGTCTCCCATTTCTCAATTTTAAAACTTAATACAAAGCTACAATAATCAAGACAATATGGTACTGGCATTGGAACAGACATATGGGCAAATAGGATTGAATTGAGAGTCCATAAATAAACCCATACATTATGGTCAATTCATTTTCAAGAATGGTACCAAAGGGGAAAGAATTGCTTATTCAAGAAAAAAAAAATGGTGCTGGGACAACTGACTAACCCCTGCCATGAAAACCATGAAAAAGGTTGAATTTGGATGCTTCCCTCATACAATATATAAAAATGAACTCAAAATGTTCCCAAGACCTAAATATAAGAGCCAAAACTGTAAAATTCTTAGAAACCATAGGGATAAAACTTCATCACCTTGGATTTGGCGATTGTCTCTTAAGATATGAAAAACATAAGCTTCAAAAGAAAAGCTAAATTTGACTTCATAAAAATTAAAAATTTTTATGCATCAAAGAATATTATCAAGAAAGTGAAATGACAGTCCACAGAATGGGAAGAAATATTTTCAAGTCATGTATTTGATAAAGGTCTAAAGTTAGGAATATATAAAGAAATTGTACAACAAAGAACAATTAAATGCAGATGCACTTATGGGTACTTAAGGGAAGAGTCATATCTTAATGTGCTTGCATTGCTAGTAATAATGATTTAATAAGCTTAAAACCAATATTCAATTGTTTATTATAAGTAGGTTAGGAATTGAATTAAGAAAATGATTGCAGATGATGGGCAAAAGGGAACAGAGACAGGAGAGAAGTGGAACAGAGAAACCCAAAATCTGGTGCAAAATGTACTGCCTAAAGCCTTGCCCTTTTAGACTGAGTAGGCTATCTTGCTGGAACTTCACACCTCCCCCAGTGTGACTCTGCTGCGAGGAGGCAAGGCTTGCCCAGGCAGGGGTGCCTTCTCAGGGAGAGTGAGTGCTTTTGTGGAGTTGTGGGAATGTAGACCATTTAAACTTCATTGAAGAGAGAAAGGATCTCTCAGGACTAGATAAAGAGAAAAATATCTCCTTTATTCTGTTACCTCCATATGGTCAGAAGTGTCACTTTGAGCACAAGGCTTCTTTAGTGTTTTTTTTTTTTTTTTTTGAGACAGAGCCTCAAGCTATCCTCCTGGGTAGAGTACCGTGGCTTCACAGCTCACAGCAACCTCCAACTCCTGGGCTCAAGCGAAGTGAGTCTCCTGCCTCAGCCTCCCAAGTAGCTGGGACCACAGGCACCCACCACAATGCCCGGCTAGTTTTTGGTTGCAGCCGTCATTGTTGTTTGGCGGGTCTGGGCTGGATTCGAACCCGCCACCTTAGGTGTATGTGGCTGGCACCTTAGCCACTTGAGCCACAGGCACCGAGCTGGCTTCTTTAGTGTTAATTGCCACTTCTGCGATTTGTGTCCATGGCGTCACTGGGGTCTGCTTTGACATCCTGCTCTTGGACTGTGTTCCCTGTCCCATGCTCTGTGTTAAGAACAATAACAGTAAAAGGTAAATCAGATTAATTAATGTAGTTACAGAAATAGTTTGGTTAGAAAATGCAAGCCCAGCAAGAACCATGATGTAAGGATTAGCCTTCCCCCATTAGATTGATGATTAAAACAATGGTGTATGCAATAAAAACAGAGCTAGCCTGGAGCAAGGGGCTTTCCACAGGTCCTCACGTTTGAAGGTGGACAGACTCCCGACCCAGCTGCCCTTTAAAAAACTTTCTCTTTATGTTTTGACTTCTCCTTTTTCCCTCATCCTCTTGTCTCTGCCATCCACTAGGAGGGAACTCATAGTATAGTTTGGGGCTGGTCCCCAACAATTAAAAATGGGCAAGACACAGGGCAGCGTCTATGGCTCAAAAGGTTAGGGCACCAGCCCCATGTGCTGGAGGTGGTGGGTTCAAACCCAGCCCTGGCCAAAAACTGAAAAAAAAAAAAAATGGGCAAGATACTCCAAATAAGACACATACATATCTGCAAAAATATATACAAATGGAAAATTAGCATAATAAAAGATGTTCAACATCATTCATCACTGGGAAAATGCAAATCAAAATCACAATGAGATGTTGCTTGATATCTACTAGGATCTAGTATGCCTATGTTAATAGTAATAAAAATAAAATATAACAAATGTTGGTGAGGATTTGGAGAAATTGGAACATTGCTAGTGGGAACACAAAATGGTGTAATTGCAATGGAAAGCAACTTGGATGTTTCTCAGTAAGTTAAACATATAACTATCATCTGACCTAGCATATGACCTCATTATACCTGAGATATTCACATTTTATGAGGAAGGCAATTGGAAAAAAAAGTCTAAGAAGTTTCCTTAGAAGGGTGAGAAATACCAGGTATTGTCACTACTACATGTCCTTTTCACTTGGATCAGTGAACAGTAAACAATGATATCTCACAATTTCATATATTATTGGCTATTATTATCTTTGTGCATGTGTGAATCGGCTTTTGAAACATCTTGCGAAATTTTTGGAGGTACTAGTTAGTGTTTACTGATTTGCAAAAGCTACATTATAATGTAGCAAGTATATTAAAAAGTTTCAAACATATTGTCATATATATTTTAATGCAGCCAGATCTCCTAATCTCTTTTATATTTCCTCCTTTGTTATATATATAGGAAGGCCATTACCACACTAATATTATATGACTTCTTATACAAAAAAATTCATTTTGTAACAAGGGGACAAAAGGATTTTGAGGAAGTTAATCCCATCTGATTTTACTAGGTGTCTATTCTGAGTGGGAATATGAGTTTCTTTTCTATAAATACTGGTTATTCAGTTGTCAGAGAATTTCTAGACTATTTTATCCCATTCTATTCTGATTCATAATAGCACATTTTTCTTTTTTTACTGTTTCTGCAATGAACCTATATTTTCATGACTTCTTCATTTAAAGTTTTCATGTTATTCTGAATTTGCGTAACAATATCTCTAATTAATAAATTGAGAATATCAGAGCTGGTGAATTTCTAAATGGAGTCACTTGCTTTTCTCTGAAAGGTTAAGACTTTTGTCCAAATATCCCCCAAAGCAATGCTCCTTTTCAATGAGAATCCATGGTCTCTTTTTTCCACAGATGGCAAACTGTTTATTACCAGTCCATAAAGACATAAGAAGCTTTTAGCATAATGTAAATATGTTCAGTGCTACTTTTATCAAGAAAAACCTGCTATGAAAACAACATGTAATCACGAAGGGCCAAGATGGGTGGTCAGAGATACCAGTTGCCAAAGTATCTTGGTAAGAAGGAAAATTTCAGATGAAGGAAAAACAAACAAATAAACATAAATCCTGAGAGAAGGATGCCAAAATCTACAAGAACCTCCATGGGAAGAAGTTGTGGAGCAGAACAAAGAGCAAGATGTTAGTAGCGATCAACCCCTAAGAGGCTTGGAGTCCAGCAAAAAGGACAGGTGGAGTGGTTTGTTCCTCCACTCTCACAGTGAGCAGCTTCCCAAAATGCTGGAGTGACTTTCTATGCCCACTAACCCAAAATTGCTGCCACCAGTGAACTGGAAGTATCTGGTAGACAAAGCACCAGGCTCTCAGCTTTCTGGGTTGATTCCAGTCACCACAAATCTGAGCTGAGATGGCAGGTACCATACTGCTTCTGTACCCATTGTTAACTTTTGTCCTCCCCAGGGGACTTCAGCACCTCAGTTTTCATCTTACTCATTCCCACACAAACATTTCTGAACTCAAGCACAGACTGCAGGAGTCACAGGGGTCCAGTGGGTCCTGGGGGATCTGCATGACACCAGAGCCTAGACCTTCTGGGTAAAGCTGTCTCCTAGAGAGAGGGACAGAGACAACCAGACTACTAGCTTTCCTTTATCCATATTCTTTCCTCTATTTCCTCTATTTCCTCTCCATTACCTGTGGTTGCTCAGAGATACAACTGAGCCACCACACTGAAGCTTCCATACAGAGTAAAGCTCAAACCTTTACTTTTTATTTATTTATTTATTTTTCACTATGTCACCCTTGGTAGAGTGCCATAGCATCACAGCTCACAGCAACCTCCAACCCTTGGGCTTAAGTGATTCTCTTGCCTCAGCCTCCCAAGTAGCTGGGACTATAGGTGCTCGCCACAATGCCCAGCTATTTTTTGTTACAGTTGTCATTGTTGTTTAGGTAGCCCAGGCCAGGTTCAAACCTGCCACCCTTGGTGTATGTGGCTGGTACCATAACCACTGTGATACAAGCACTGAGCCTAAAGCTCAAATCTTTACTCTTGACGTCCTGCAGTGGCCCAAGGGGTACTCAGACTTATCAGCACCCTGCTCACTGACCCTTCGCAATGCTGCTGGCCAAGTGGCTCCATCAGAGAAGGGGACACCCTGAAGTGGAAGGACTACCTATTGAGCATCCCATAGATAACTTGGGACCAGCAGGCTTCTCCCTTACAGAGTTAGGGCTAGTGGATCTTTAGGGAACTGCAGACAGGCCTACAGATCAGATATCACACCCCCATGAATTGATGGTGTTGCTCAGGGGTATGGAAGAAATATTTGTGAACTAATCTTGGGAGGTAAGGGAGCCCATGTGGGAAGAATTGAGAGGAGAGTGCAGTGTGGGTTCCAGCTGCTGCATGCTTGTGGAGACACACTTCCCCTCACGGAAGGGCCATATTTTCATCCCACGCTGGGATCCTGGGCAGGGGATCCTCAAGCCCATGTGACAATTGTTGGGGATCTCAGCTGATTTAGGCTCCTACCTGCCTGCAGATGTGGGGGGAAGATTGAGAAGTAGGGAGGGGGGAGAGGAGTGAAATCCACCCTTGACAGCCAGAGTGAATCTCAGATGGCACATTCTACATAAGCAGACCTTCTGGTTGGGTCTCATACTGGAGGCTTTTCCCAGACTGGAGCAGACCACTGAACCCCGTTGAAACAGCTATTTTGCCAACTGTTGTAGGGCCTGAAGGCAAGCTCACCCAACCCAGCAGAGTTCAATGTGAGTCTCCTACCTGCCTCCACTGTAGTAGGTCCCATCTATCACCTGGGGTATTCGAGTACTCCTTCTGTGGGGCTAGAGATGGCTATAGGTCCCAAAAACAACACTGTAGTTTTTTCCTTCTGGAAAGTGGCACCTACTGATAGGGAGATAAATTTGCACAGCCCTTTACAGCATACACTGATTTAATTATACAGGGTAAGGTTGATTCTCACCAGAGTACCACCTACTGTGTCAGCGATTAACATGTGCATGCCAATACAATTCACACTGCTAAGAAGACCACAGGAAAAGGAAAAGAGAAAGGATTTAAAATACATCCTATTCTATCTCATTAAAGATAGACAGGGAATCTGTTCACATATATATCTTACCACTGCTACAGCCTGCAACTGAGAAAACTATAACTAGCAACTGAGAAAACCACCACATTAAGGATATTTGTAACCAAGGCAACTATCCAGAACTGAGATCACCATCAAAGCATCCACAAGCAAAGCCAAAGATTCTCACTCAACATATGCTACAAACACACCTGTACAAATGTGTGTGTGGGGAGCCCCATATAAACAAAAGAAAATCCCAAAATAAAAAGCAACAGCTGCTCCAGATGAGACCAAATCAGGGAAAGAACTCTGGAAATATGAAAAATCAGGCAAGAAAAAGAAGTAAGCATGTCCAAATTTAGAAAGGGAGGTCAAACTATTACTTTTGTTGATGCTATGATCTTATATCTAGAAAAACCCAAAGATTCCACCAAGAGACTCCTAGAATTGATTGATAAATTAAGCAAAGTCTCAGGATATAAAATCAATGTATACAAGTCAGTAGCATTCCTATACAGTGGTTTTCAACCTTCCTAATGCCATGGCCCTTTAATACAGTTCCTGTGGGTTGTGACCCAGAGGTTGAGAATGGCTGCTATATACCAACAACAGTCAATCTGAGAGTCAAATTAAATACTCAATGCCATTAAAAATAGCTACAAAGACATTAAAATATCTAGTAAGATACTTAAGGAGGTAAAAGATCTCTACGAAGAAAACTAGAAATATTAAGGAAAGAGATTATAGATAACAACACTTGATCTTAGCCAAAAGACCAAGAAGTGATAGACAATACAACCAAATAGAAAATCATACCATGCTCACAGATTAGTAGAGTCAACATTGTTAAAATGTCCATACTACACAAAGTGGTTTAAAGATTTAATGCAATCCCAAAATGAAAATACCAATGTCACATTTCACAGAGCTAGAAAAAGTAATTCTGCACTTTGTTTAGAATCAGAAAAGAGTCAAAATAGCCAACATAATCTTAAGGAAAAGGAAGAAATCAGGAGGCATCACATTACCAGACTTTAAACTATAGTACAAGGCTATAGTAACCAACAGCATGGTACTGGCACAAAAATAGAGATATAGACTAAAGGAACAGAAGAGAAAACATAGATATATAAAATCATCCACATACATACAACTGATCTTTGACAAAGCAGACACTATACACTGTGGAAATAATTCCTATTTGATAAGTGATGCTGGGAAAATTGGATAGCCACATGCAAAAGAATGAAACAAGATCCATATTTCCAATTACTCACAAAAATTAATTCAAGATAGATAAAAGATTTAAATGTAAGGCATGAAATACTAATAATTCTAGAAGAAAATGTTGGAAAAACTCTTCCACATATCACCCTAGGCAAAGAACTTATGAAGAAGACTCACATGGCAATCACAGTAAAAACAAAAATAAATAAATGAGCTGAATTAAATTAAAAGGCTTCAGCACATCTAAGGAAATAATCAACAGAGCAAATAGACAACCTGCTGAACAGAAGAAAACATTCATAAGCTATATATCCAATAAAGGGCTAAGGACCAGTATCTATAAAGAACTCAAGCAAATAAGTAAGAAAAAAATCAACAACTCCCTTAAAGAGGGCAAAAGACATAAACAGAAACTTATCAAAAGAAGATAGATGGCAAACAAATATAAGATAAAATGCAGAATGCCACTATTCATTAGGGAAACATAAATTGAAACCACACGAAAGATCACATTACCTGTGTTAGAGTAGTTTTTATTAAGAAGTCCCAAAATAATAGATTCTGGCATAGATTCAGAGAGGTTTATACACCGTTCATGGGAGTGAAAATCAAGACAACCTCTATAGAAAACAGTATGGAGATACCTCAAAGAACTAAATGTAGACCTATCATTTGATCCAGAAATCCCACTACTATTTACCCAAAGGGGAAAAAAAGTCATTTGATCAAAAAGACACTTGCACTAGAATGTTTATTGCAGCACAATTCACAATTTCAAAGATGTGGAATCAACCTAAGTGTCCATCAATTCATGAATGGATTGACAAACTGTGGTATATGTATACCATGGAATACTACTCAGCCAAGAAGAATTACTTAATGCCTTTTGGCACAATGTAGATATCATAAATGAATTATCTGAACAATGGACAAATACCACATGTACTCACTATTAAATTCTAACTAACTGATTAGTGTTCATGTGCATAGAGTGAAGTAAATCAATGGAAATCAAGCAGAAGGGAATGGGAAAGAAGGGATGGGTAAAAACCTACCTATCAGGTACAATGAATACTATCTGGGTCCTGGGCATACTTATAACCCAGACTCAAGCATTACAAAAGCCATCCATGTAAACAAAAATATTTTTACTCCTGCAATACTTTGAAATAACAAAAATAATAATCTCAGCAACAATAACAACAAAGAATATGATGTGCAATTTAACATAGTGCATGTAAATAAATACTGGAACAAATTCCTTTTTTGTTTTACTATGTGCTATCACTTTGAGTAACACCATTCAAGAGTGATCATATGTTCCAACTTTATAACCAAAATTTTACATATTTAAGTTAGTATGATAAAGTACTTCTCAACTCAAATTAATTACTTGATCTTTGTTCTTTCTTTCTTTCTTTTTTTTTTTTTTTGCAGTTTTTGGAGGCCAGGAGTTTGAGAACCAGCCTGGGTCA
>NW_003852714.1:244273-279459 GCF_000181295.1 Otolemur garnettii
TTTTGCAGTTTTTGGCTGGGGCCAGCTTTGAACCCACCACCTCCGGTATATGGAGCCAGCGCCCTACTTCTTTGAGCCACAGGCACCGCCCTGGTTTTAATTTGAATTTCCTCCAGGTCTGTACACAGCAAAAGAATCCACTGAATGCTAGTATTTCAGTTCCAATACTACTACTATTTCTGCTTACAAGTTAATAATCTAATATTCCAGAATTCTATAAGTCTCATAACCTTGTTAAATAGAAGTATTCCCCATACAGATAGATCTTATTTTTCTGTAATGAGGAAAATAAGCTTCTAAGCTGGTATAGTTGAGGGCCAGATAATGCATGGTTTTTTAAAAAGCCGTCAAAGTACCAAATGCTATCTTGAAGACATCCAGAAGACTTGGCAACACAGAAACACATCCTTTGGCCTGGCCAACAATCTTTTCCATATTAAAACTCCTAAAAAAAAAAGGGAATACTTGATAATATTGATGTCCCCCTCCACAAATCAATCTGATGAATGGGATATTAAAGATAAAATGATAAAATTAACTAAGAGTCTAACTATGTATGTGAGTTATAGATATAATATCTCAGATAACTCACAATGCTTATCATAAACTACAGTAAGGGAACTGAAGTGTTTCTTTCTTTCTTTTTCTTTCTTTCTTTCTTTTTTTTTTTTTTTTGTTTGTCTGTGGAGACAGAGCCTCATTCTGTTGCCCTGGGTAGAGTGTTGTGGCATCATCATAGCTCACAGCAACCTCAAATTCTTGGGCTCAAGTGATCCTCTTACCTCAGCCTCCCAAGTATCTGGGACTACAGGGGCCTGCCCCAACTTCCAGCTAGTTTTTCTATTTTTAGTAGAGACCGAGTCTCACTCTTGCTCAGGTTAGTCTTGAACTCCTAAGCTCAGGTGATCCACCCACCTCAGCCTCCCAGAATGTTAGGATTACAGGTGTGAGCCACTTGCATCCAGCCTGAACCAGTGTCCTTCTAACACCAGAGAGCCATTACCTCAGATACACATGTGAAGATTTCGCCATCAATTACAAAAGAGACATGAGAAATTATTAGAGGAGGGGAAGAATATTTAATAATACTACTAATACTGGTATTATGTAAAAAGAATCCATTTCCATTGTCTACTATGTGTTACCAGCCAAAATTCATTCCAGTTAAATAAGTATTTCTCTTTCTTCTCCCACACCTTTTAAAATACTTATCAAGACACTTTATCTTTCTGGAATTAGTTCATGTGTATTGGGAACTAACTTATTTCCCCAAATGACCAATTAATTATTCCAACACCGTTCACTAAATGTGCAAAAAAGGAGGTAACATAGTAGACCTGAGATTGTCCTGCTTTCCACATTGGCCCTGGAATCTAGGAAAATGGACTGAGGGAGAATTCCCATCATTACTAGAACTGATAAGAATGGACTCACTGTTCATAAATATTTTGTGAAGACAATGTGGGTTTTAATGCTAAATACCATCTTTCCTTCTACAATTTTGGAAGTTTGGTACATGTTAGGAAAAGTATATGCCTGTGAAAAGCCTCCAGTAAAAATATTGGTCATTGAGTCTCTAAACTTGTCCTTGGATGACAACATTTCACACATGTTGTCACAATTTGTTCAGAGGAATTAAAGATACCCTATATGACTCCACTCTGGAAGAAGCCTCTTGGAAGTTTGAACCTAGTTTGTTCTAGATTTCACTCCATGCTTCTTTCTCTTTTGCTAATTTTAGCTTTGTATCTTTTCACTGTAATAAGTAAACATTATAAGTACAACCATATGTTGAGTTGTGTGAGTCTTGCTAGCAAATCGCTAAATATATGGGTGGTCTCGAGGACCCCCAGAACATTGAATATTTCACTTTTTTCCATGAATATAAACTGTCAACCAAATATAAATTTCTATATGTTGTCTATTTATGTTCCATTTATCTTTTCCTAGTCACTTCTACTCTATTTTAAAAGAGTTTGATTTAAAAAATTTTGGATTCCTGCACAAATTATTTTTCTTTAAAAAAATTTCTGACCTATTCATAGCTTGTGTGTGCAAAGAAATCTATGATAATTTCTTGAAACTCTAAGACAGTGTTTTAGAGTTTTTATTTCATGGCACACTTGAACCTATAGATAAACTTCCAAAGCACACTTAATTAATGTTGATTTAAAAAAAAAAAAAAGAGTAAAGAATGTATTTATTGTGCTTTGAACTTCTTTCAAAAATAATTTAATTAATGATCTTTAAAAATTTTCATGGCAGAGGCAGCACCTGTGGCTAAAGAGTAGGGCACTGACCCCATATACCAGAGGTGGTGGGTTCAAACCTCACCCAGGCCAAAAACTGCAAAAAAAAAAAAAAAAATTATGGCATACCTAAGATGCTCTCACAGCACACTGGTTGAAAATCACTGCTCTATGAAACCAAAAAACCTGTAAAAGGCAAATATGAAAAACATACAAATATTCCAATCACAAGAAAGAAAATGCAACTGGCTAATAAATGTGAAAATAGGTTTAATTTCATTACTAACACCCAAACAACAATGCAATACCACATATTCCAATTCCATTGGTAAATAACTTAAAAATTAATAACATATGTTTCTAGGGTCATAAATTCATTAAAACAGTGTCTACCAAGTTCACTGTCCTTTTCTAAAATAACCTATCTTGCCTCTATCCCTATTCTAAAGGAAGAAGTTTTTGGTTGATTCTTCAAAAAGGCATAGCCACTGACATAGCCGAACACCTGTCCCAAAGATACACAAAGATAAAAAGAAAGGAGAAGGATCAGGGCAGAAAATGAAGATCTCTGAATGGCTGTCCAACCAAATAGAACAGGTTAATCACAGGAGTGAAGGTATAAAGGCATTAGGATAGGAGATGGACTTAAAAGAAGATGAGAATTCTGAAGCTGATGAGAGGGATCAAGAGTGTCACAATGAATGGGTCAGATGTCCTTCTAGAAAATATCTGCAGCCAAGCCTTTGACAGACAGAGATTATAGGGAGCTGGTTCCTATACTCAGAGGGTAGGAACAAGGTGAATAAGAAAGGTAACTTCTTTAGGCACAGGAATTGTGTGAATAAGCTGTGGTGCAGATGATGACTGTGAAAAGACTATCTGTAAAGGTTTATATATTGTATGTGCAATCCTAAAAGGCACTAGGTACAAAATGTTTTAGAGCTAAGTAGTATCTTTAAGGTACAGACTATCTTATAAAAACTGTTTCAGAAACTAGAAAACGAATAAAAGCTATCAAACTCACTTAATGAGTGTTATATAATGAGAAAAAAACAGAATAAAAAATAAAATTATAGGCCAATTTCAATCATAAATAAGAATGAAAAATAGTGCTAAGTCCAACTGTATATTAAAAATAACAATAAGAAAAAAATTTGACAGAATTTCAAGAAGACAGGTATATCCACGATTGTAAGTAGGCATATCCATAATTATGGATTTCAGTCACAGATTTCAGCATGTGTCTTCAGTAACAAGTAGACAAAATTAGTAAAGATACACAAGGTATCCATAAAGTTCTTGTGTTTGTGTGCAATTCAAAACAGTTGACTATTTTAAATTGCACACGAACTTTATGGACAACCTGTATGACAGAAGACCTAAACAAAATTATGAACTAACTGGGCTTAATTGGCATCTACAAAATGATCCATATGATAACAGAAGAATATATAGTCTCTTGAAGCGTACATGGAATATTTACCAAGATGATCATAGTCTGGGCCATAAATGAAATATTAATAAATTTAAAAAATTCAAATCTACAAAGTATGTTCTCTTACCACAATGGAATTAAATTAGACATCAATACCTGGAAAAGCCTCAAATGCTTAAGAACTATATAACATGCTTCTAAATAACTATTTAATCAAAGAACAAACCAAAAGAGAAATTAGTAATTTCCATTGGAGATAAATAAAAACACAACACATAAAAAATGTGAGATGTAGGGCGGGGCCTGTGGCCCAGTGAGTAGGGTGCTGGCTCCATATACCAAGGGTGGCAGGTTCAAATCTGGCCCCAGCCAAACTGCAAAAAAGAAAAAAAGAGCCAGGTGTTGTGGTGGGTGCCTGTAGTCCCAGCTACTCGGGAGGCTGAGGCAAGAGAATCGTCTAAGCCCAAGAGCTGGAGGCTGCTGTGAGCTGTGACACCACAGCACTCTACTGAGGGTGACAAAGTGATACTCTGTCTCTAAAAAGGAAAAAAAAAGTGAGATGTAGCTAATGCAATATTACATGAAATTTAACAATATTAAAATGTCTATATTACAAAAGAAAAAAGTTCTCAAATCAGTGACCTAAGCTCCTACTTTAAGAAACTAGGGGAAAAAACCCAAATAAACAGAAGAAAAGAAATAATAAATGTAAGGGCAGAAAACAATGAAATAGAAAAATGATATGGAAAAACAATAAAACTAAAAGGTAGTTCACTGAGATGGCCACTAAAATAGATAAGCCAATAGCCAGAAATATTTTTAAGAAGAAACAGAAGACAATAATTACTAACTTCAGAAACAGGAGGGGACAGCTTCAGGTATTCTACAAATAAAAGGATAATAAGAATTTAATTATCAAGGATGAGGGAAAACAGGCACTCTCATACATTTCTGATATGAATCTGCAGCACCCTTTTGGAGGGAAATTTCAGAATACTTAATAAAACTACATATGCACTTAACCTTTTGACCCATCAGCCTTAGTGCTAGGAATCTGTGAAGATATACCTCCAATCACAGAAAAAATACATTTGCACAAGGATATTCCTTCCAGTATTGTTTGGTAATAGTTTAATATTAGAAACAGGTCTGTTCACAGGAGAGTGACTGAATATATTATGGTAGTGACACAATGGAGAACTATGCAGCTGTAACCAAAAAAAAAAAAGAAAAAAAGAATAAGAAAGATGTTATAGATTAATTGACTTAAATATGTGAAATGAGGAAATAGGTTAATAGAATTAGTATAATTCATTTTTCCTAATTATATTGTTAAGGACTTTGGTATCCAGATGCAGTCTCATAGAGCAGAGCTCCGACCAAAGGATCAACACAAACAAGGATGCGGCATCAACAGTGAGTGCAAATCACCTAGTCTAAAGCATTGACCATAAAAAGGAAATAAGGAAGAAAGCAATGGATCTGACGAGAGGAATCTGTAAGACCATCCATAAAGCAGTCTCTGTAGGTGGTTCCCAGAAAGACTCTCTTCTGAGGCTCAGGCCTTTAGGAGGTAACATGAGATGGAGCAGCAACCCTTGTGTTATTAGATAGGAGGTAGCTGTTGAAGCCACAATGGGACTAAGCTCTTTCAGAGCCTCACATCCAGGGCAGACTCCTAGGATGCTGCTGCCTGAGGGTGAGATTCAGGAATCCCCTTAGGGGTTGAGAAACTTAGAATATTACAGTAAGAAATCCAATGTGAAGTGTCCAAACCACTTTGGTTCCCTCCTCTTCAGTCTATGTGTCCCCCTCTTCCTTATTGCTGACCAGGTTGAAGTTCATTCCTCTCTACATTCCCAGCCAGTTGGAGCCTTGGAGCAAAAGATAAATGTATCCTCCTCTCCTCTCCAATTTTGAGCTGGTTTTGGCCATTCACATCCCTGTATACTGACAGTAAAAAAGGCAGACAGTAGGGTGATTGCCGACTGGGTGGGAGGAAGAGAGAGTGGCACTGTGGCCCACCTTTCCCATCCCCACTCCCCTGCCTTTCCTGATCCAGCGCCAGGGGTGTGCACGACTTGTCAACTTGACCGTTTCTCCTGGCAGGGCTCCCCTGAAGCCAATTCCACCCACACTCCCACCTCCCGCACCCGCACATAGAAACGCAGAGTCAAAAGGAGCTGAGCGAGGAGCCTGAGCACCGGGCACCGGGTGCTCAGAAGGCAAGAGGCAGCGGAAGGGTTTGAGGCATTCCCTGCTCTCCCACCTAGTCTCAGACACCACTTCCCACAGATGCCATCTGCCGGTCGGTCTCACACCCAACTTCTCCAATAGCAACCGCGGCTTTTCTCCACAAATGCCTCCCGCAGGATGACTCCCTGCTTCTTGAACTCCTGGACAAAAGACAGACCCGGCTCAAACACTCGAGGTGGATTGTTTACCAACAAATGCTGTGGTTCTGGGCGCCTGAGAAATTAGTTTTCAGGCTAAATCAGCATGGAGAGACACCCACCCACTTTAAAATCCCGCTGCTCCTCCCACCTGAGTCCGTGGATCCTCAAGCGTCTGTCGTTTCGTCCTTTCTCTGAGTAAGAAAAAGCACCTTTCTGGTGGCCCAAGTGAGAGCCTGGTCACATGACCTATCCTCAGCCCCCCCCCCCACATGACCGCGCAGTCAGCTTGTCTGAGGCAGGCAGCCTTGCTCCAGGATGGCAGTTGAGCCCCTGCGGTTGAGCTGCTTGCTAGAAGACCCTGAAGCTCCTGACTGGTGAAAGGGGACAGCTGGAAGGAAGCTTCCAGCCCTAAGCCTGGGCCTTATTCGGCAGGAGCGCTGACTGGGGAAGAACAAACACTCCAGGAGGATTTTAGAGATGAAGAGATTTTGTACGAGGGGAAACGCGCGCGCGCACGCACACACACACACACGCACACACGTACACACAGGATCTGATTGAAAACTATCAATAATCAAACATTTAAATTCCAATGTCCACCGCCGGGATGATCCCTACTAACACTTCTGGTTTGTGAAAGGAGGCAGAACTGTCACTTTGCTCTACTTCTATAAACCTTAGCATACTATGATCAGGTGGGGAAAAGTACTTAGCACCTTGAGACAAACCAAATATAGGGTCCCTGAAGCTAGTTCTTTTCCTGGAAAAATAAAACTCTTCGTATTTCCCCCTATGTTGGACTTCCTCCCCAAATCAACTTTATCCCTGACTTCTGCTCCTGCCTGAACATATGTTCCAACCTTTGTCAATGTACAAAAGCATGCAGAATGAACTGAGGAACTTGATAATTTACCATTTACTCCCATTAAATTTGTATTTTTATTTAGCAAACCAGTTCTTCTCAAGTTGTATTCTTTTGTGCTTCCATATTCCTTTGATAGACTTTGTATCATTGTAGAATTTCCTTTAATCAATACACACTTACATGAATTCAGTTTACTCCAATTTTTTTAAATGGGATCTTATTTTCCATATATGAAACCAGTCTTCTCTTAACCACCAAATACAGAAAGCATCAGGGCTGTTCCCGATTATAAACCTATATACACCATCACTTTTAATTTCCTTAACACTTGCCATGGTCACCATGATTAAATCATTTTCCAAACCCACAATAAATCCCTATAATTTCCTATCTTGTTCTTTTACCCTTTAGATTGAATCCAAAGAAATAGTTGTACTTTGATCTTCAAAACTCTACTTCTCAGTTCTTCAAAACTTACATCTCATCCCCCAGCCCTCAATATATTCCTCACACTCACTCTAGGCAGATGGAACACTTCACCCCAGTCTGAGCAACTTTCCCAAACTTCATGCTTTACTATATAGATGTACATCTATCACCAACCTCTTTGTGACATTCAAGAGCCCAACTTAAAAGTAGTTCCTTTTTAATCAAAGCGTGCCCTAAGTTGTAGTCCGTGGTAATGTTTAGCTTTAAAGCTGAGAAAAAGCTTTTGCTAGGAGCATATTATTTATACATTAACTCTGTACGTGTTCATGTTATCTCTGGGTCTGAATTTTAAGTTCAAGAAAGGTTATTTCTGGTCAGGTGTGATGTCTCACACCTGCAATTCTAGTATTTTAGAAGACTCGGGCAGGAACACTGCATGAGACCAGCCTGAACAAGAGTGAGACTTCCATTTCTACTAAAATATAAATATCATCCAGGTGTGGTGGTGTACATCCTTAGGGCTAGCTACTGAGGAAGTGAAGGTAGAAGAATCATGTGAGCCCAGGAGTTTGAGGTTGCAGTGAGTTTCCTCTAATCCGGGTGACAGAGAGAGACTCTGTCTCAAAAAAAAAAAAAATTAATTAAAAAATAAATAGAAGAAGGGTGATTTCCACCAACTTTAGCATTGAACTTTATTGAAACACAACACTAGTACAGAACAAATATCAGAAAGATAGCTTATTAATGATGGCTCAGTTCACTATGAGCTCAAATACTAAACATCACAATCTGGACAAGGATCAACAAGTGTATTTTCAGTTATAATATTCATTTGGCATCAGGAAAATGATCTAGCTTACACAATTAGTTAGGCAAAGTTACTATCAGCATGAAAGATGTACAAGACAACACAGAATCAACTGTGAAAACCAAAGCATCACTCAAGGATCATAACTCAAGGAATTCAAGAAATACAAGGACAATCAGAGGCAAGTAATTAATCATACTAATTTTCTTGGTCTGCTTGAGGGTTATTTTGATTGTCTCTTTTGCCTTGCATTTCTTTGGCAAATTTCTCAACTTCATGGAATGCAGAAATAAGTGGTGCAAGATTGAAATCATCAGTGAACTCTTCTTCTTTTTTGATATTGTTACCAATATTCTCAAATATTGCAAGAACAACTTGAACATTGTCATGTGTCTCTTCTCTGTTAAAGAGGTTTATAAATTCTGACATTGTTTCACTACTAAGTAGTACTTTTGTCATTACAATATTTTCAGACAAATTCAGTAGTATTTTCAGAACATGGAACTTTGTTTTGGTATTGCCTATAGCTAATAAGGAGAGAAATCCAGATATATAATTGGCAACCAGTGTGTGATAGTCAGTAGTAGTAGTCAGATGTCTTATCATCCTTATTCCAGAAAGCTGCTCAGGGGAATCCAAGTTACAAGTAAGGGTTTCCTCACACACTTGACATATGTATGTCTCAATCATGTTTAGATTTGGATAAGGTGGAGCCATGCGAATCATGTTTTCCAAAAACCTTGTTCTAACTCGGGAGGATGGATAATTGAGCAAGGTTTCAATAAGTGCGACAACACCAGCTTCTCGAATGAAATCTCGGATAAATTGAGAAGCACTTCTCATACCCATTGCAATTTTAGATATTTCATGAATAAAAGGATCACGAATTTTGTCCATTAATAAAAGGAGTTCTTCAAACTCTTCAGAACCAATTTTAAGCTCACACTGTCTGCAGTTGCAAGACCAGTTCTCAGCCTCTGTACTCTCCTTGGCCCTAAGATGCTCTCGAATTTCCCGGACTGACCGGTAGGAAGGATCATACTGAAATGGGAACTCAGGATCAGGCTGATCAGATTCAAGTTTAGATTCCTGCTCTTCCTCTTCAGGGTTAAGTTCTGCCTGTGTGGGCTTTCCCCCAAACATTTCACAGAATAAAGATGCTGCTTCTTTTGGAAATCTAAAGGGAATTATGGATGAGAAACCAACCTTACCCCATGGACCAGGCTTGAACTGAACAGTGACCTCCTCCCAAGTCTGGGGCCTTCGTGAAGGATCAGGCTCCTGCTCAACTGAGTACCTTGATGCACAAATGGCCCTGAACACAGGTTTAGGATTTGATTCAAAATGGGTCTCATCTCCTGACCAGAACCAGGACCCCACTATGGCCTCATCATCAGCAGCTAATGTCCTAGACTCACAGTTGGTAGCACTGCCAGTTCTCTTATTCATCTCATCTTCAGCTCCAAACCAAGACCCAATAGCTGTCCCTTTCTCATTTTCTGGCTTGGACTCCCAGGAGGCCACAGATTCTGTTTCCTTAATGACCTTGTCTTCAGACCAGAACTGAGATTCAACAATAATCTCCTTGTTAGTCTCTGACTTAGACATACAGCATGTCCCTGCTTCAGCCCAAAACCAAGATCCAAAAATGGTCTCCTCTTCAGTTCCTAACCCAGTTTTTTCTAGTGCCTGAGACCCAGCCTCTATATTGGCTTCTTCTTCAGCCCAAAACCAAGACCCCACAGTGATTTCCTCCTCCTGAGTCTCAGACTTAAACTCAAAGTTGGATCCTGTCACTGCCTCTAGACTGGCCTCTTCTTCCCATAACCAGGGTCCAACAATCATTTCTTCCTCTTCAGCCTCTCTTCTAATGGTCTCTTCCTTGGCCCAGAACCAGGATCCAACAATACCTTCCTCCTCAACTACCAGCCTGTCCTCTTCTCCAGTGTCAGCTTCTGCCTTCAGCCCATCTTCTTTTCCAGCCCAGAACCAAGAACCAAAAATAACATCCTCCTCAGCTTCTGACCTGGACTCTTCTCTGTTGGTAGCCTCTATAATAGCTTCTTCATCTTCTTTCCAGAACCAGGTATTGATCATTGTGTCCTCTTCAGCCAGTAGCTTGGCCTCTTCTCCAGTGCCATCTATACTACCATCTTCTGCAGCTGATAACTGGGACCCTACAATGGCATCTGGCCTTGTGTATTTCCTAGACCAGAACCATGAACTGACAGTGTCCTCTTCTTCCTCTGGCCTATACTTCCAGGTTTCTCCATTGGCAGGATACACATAGGGTTCTTCTGCCCAGGAGCACAACCTATTTTGAGTCTCCTGAGCCCCTGCCATAAATTTGCAACTGGCACCAGTCCCATACTTCATATTAACCTCTTCTCTGGCCCCAAACCAAGATGACATAATGGTCTCTTCTTCATCCTCCAGGCTAGACTTGCTGTTGATGTCAGCCTCTACACAAGCTTCTTCTCTAGCCCAGAACCAAGACCCAATAATGGGCTCCTCTTCCTCAGGCCCTGGCATGATATCACAGCTAGCTTCAGCCCCAGAATCTACATAGGTCTGGTTTTCAGCCCAAAACCAGGCACCAAAAATTGTCTCTTCTTCAATTCCTGACCTGGCCTGTTCTCTAACCCCAGTCTCATCAACTGCTTCTCCAGTCCAGAGACAGGGACAAATAACCTCTTCCTCAGAACTTGGCCTGGACTCACAGCTGACTCCAGCAACAGATTCTACACTGTTCTCATCAGTGACCCAGAACCAAGGTCCAACAATGGTCTCCTCCTCAGCCACTGGGTTGATTTCTTCACCAGTCCAAAACCAGGAACCAATAATGACCTCCTCATCATCAGCTGCTAGTACAGATTCAGGGGTAGACTCAGTCCCAGTTTTCATACTGGTCTCTTCTCCAGCTGCAAGCCAGGAACCACCAAAAGACTCCTCCTTAGCCATTGGCTTGGAGTTACTGCTAGGCCCAGTCCCCATACTAGCATCTTCTTCAGTCCAGAACCAGCTCCCAACAAGGGATTCATCCTCTATTTGTGGACGGGACTGGACACTGGCCCTATCCACCATGCTGGACTCTTCTGTAGCCCAGAACCAAGTCCCAACGAGGACATCCTCCTCTGACCTGGCTTCTTGCTTAGCTCTGGCTCGGGCCTTGGTTTTGGTCTCTTCCTTTGCTATTGCTCTGGCCCTGGCACCTTTCTTAGTTTTGGGCCTTGAAAAGGTATTAATGTTCTCTTCAGGCTGGAAGCAAGACTCTTTTTTGATTACATCTATAGGTTCAGACATGAAATCAATGCAAGCTTCTCGCCTGGCCATGTGCCTGGCCCTGGTATTGGCCTCTTTTCGGGCTCTGCGTTTGGATCTGAATTTGGTCTCCTCTCCAGCCCAGAACCTGGACTTCATATGGTCTTCATGATCAGATCCAGAACTCGATTCAACAAAGATTTCTTTTTTGGACCTAAACCTGGACCTACTGGCCTCTTCCCTGGGCCCAGACCAAGTATTGGTGTTTTCTTGGGACCAGAACAAGGATGCCTTAATAGACTCATCCTCAGAACCAGAACTAGACAAAATAGAGAGCTCCTGATTAGTTTTGCACCTAGACATAGTATTAGCCCCCTGTTTGGCCATGTGCCTGGTCCTGGTTCTGGCCTTTGTCCTGTTACTAGAACGACATCTTGTAGTGACCTCATCTCCATTCCAGAACCATGAACTCACAGAGGATTTGTCAACCCATCTGAAATTAGAATTGTAAGAGGCCTCTTGTTTGGAGGTAGGCATGGGAGAGTGCCAGGACCCCATATTAATCTCATCATCATCTGACACAAGAGAAGGCTGAAAAACAGTTTGGGAATGGGTCTTCCTTCTGTGAAAGCTCTCAGTGTCCCTATTAACCAGTTCTCTATCTGTAGGCAGGCATTTAGTTTTAGCAACCAACCCAGAATTATTAACCACTGGAGAGGCATTGTTATGGGTATTCCCCCGAGACTTAAATTGTGACCCAGGTTTTGTCTTAGCCTTACTCTTAGTACGCGACCTACCTACTGCACTTGCCTCAGTTTTTGGCCCTACTACAGCCATAACCTTGGTCTTAGTTTTGGGCCTTGCCCCAGTAGTTCCCTGGGCTTGGGTCCTAACCTTGGGCCTGACCACAAGAGGGACTTCACAATCCACCTCAGCCCCTACTGCAACCTCTTCCCCAGCCTTCTTCTCAGGTTTGGCCTGAGCACTAGGCTCAATCTCCGCACCAGTCATGTTTTAAGTTACAGAGATAACCCAGTTAAATAGCCCTCCCTCAGTCTCAACCTTGATCACAGACGTATCACAGGTTTCTTTCTTTATACACCAATCTTTTGGTAATTTAGGATATGAGTTTGGCAACAAGAGTTAGAGTCAATCGCCACTCCAGAAGTCAATCAGCCTCCTTCCCACGCACAGACTCAGTGGGTGAGACAAAGTGCAGAAGAGGTACAAGCAAGCTGGGGGAAGATGGATGGTTCCTGGTTAGGTGTAGACTTGTTGAGGGTGGTAGTCAGCAGCAACCCCAGCACCACCAAAGCTGCCACTAGAGGTGGATCTGGGAAGAGAGAATGAAATGGGGCTTTGAATCTCTTCCAGTCGTATCAACCGTGCAGAGACTTACACAGAGACTGGTATTGAGCTGAATGCGACAGTTGGGTTATGAGACAGTTTCTCAGACCCAGCTGCCTGCTACAAAACAGGTACAGGGATGTAGGAAAGCGTGTTAGATATGGGAGGGACTGAGGAGTCCCCAGACTGGACTCTGGTCAGTCCCAGACCAGTGGTGGTCTTCAATACCCCACCCAAAGTGTACCCACTCTCATACCAACCTTCACTGATGTGGTGAAATTTCCCCCTCCTTTCCTTGTTCAAGTGGTACTAAGCCCCACAATCAACAGCAAGGGTTCCTACAGACAAGTAAACACATAGGAAAAAATAGAGTCTCACTGCTGTGAAGAGAAGCACACATGTTGGCCCTGAGACAAATATCCGTCTTCCATTCAAGGGTCCAATCTGTCCAGTGGTTCCTGTTCTCAGGTCTTCTCCTCCCATCATAGCCCAATCTACACCTACCTCAATAATCCTAGTGTTTCCTGAAAAAATTAGACAAGGGATGCTGTGGCAGTACACAAATCTAACAGAGAGTAGCTCTTCCTCTGTAGCTATCCCCTACATTGCCCCCTTTCTCACCAAACTCCAGAGGTTTGAGCCAGTGTCCTCCTCTTTTCCTTTCTTGCAGAACTGACCAGCCTTAAAGCAGGCCTATGAATGACAAACACACGAAAAGGTAAGACAGTTAGGAAATAAGAGCAGCAGTTGAGCACTTAAGCAGTTGAGACAGACCAATGCCAAGGACAGAAGTCCCCATATTATCTGTCTTTCAACATTCAGGGTCCTGCTGGTGGAATATTCTCTTCTCATTGAGGCCCTGTTGCAGTCTGCCAGAGATAACAACTCCTTCTCTTGACGTCATAGTCTTCCCATTACTCCCTTCTCCAGTTCTGAGGATTCACCACTAGGTGCACTATATCCCCTTGCTCTGCGCAGCATAAAATGGGGGAAGGGTGCTGGTGTTGAATATTCTAGAAAGCAGGTTGTGAAGTGGTATTTGCAAATATGACTCTCATCACCCCCACCTCCATAGCCCATCTTTTTTTGCCCTCACCTGGCCAGGGTTGGGAAGGAAGGTGGGGGAAGTGCCTGGAAGGCTGTTAGACAGGGGAAGATGAGCAGTGTTTCTGGATGCCAGACCTGCTCTGGTCGAAGTCACCCCACCCCGATTTGGGTCTCCAGTCAGTGCCTGATGCCTGCCCCCCAAACCCTACACACCTCCAGAAATCCAGGCCATTTTCGAAATCCTCCTTTTTCTCAAGCCTCTCTTCTACAGATGCTCACTGTAGCCTGTCAGAATATGCCAGACCTACCGCGCAGACAGGAGACTTTGACATCAACTTGGAGCCTGTGGGAAGGCACAGCACCCCGGACGCGGGGCCCAACGAGCACCTTACGGGAATCAGGGCTGGAGTAACAAACGCCACCCACCGCCCGCCGGCTGGGCAAAGGGCTCTACACAGCCCCTGTCCCCAGCGGCCTTCCCGGGCACCCCCCAGCCCATCTCCCACTTCGCCATTCCTTCTGCAGCAGCCTCCCCCCACAGCCCTCACTGGGGGCAGACACCGGTGAGGGCGGCGCACGGGCACCTGGAGAGCTGGCTGGGAAGTGGTCAGCGCGGTTCACCTACAGACTACCTGATGGTGCCGCTCTGGCCACCCCCTCCATCCTTGACCCAGCCTGTAGTGGCCACCTCCCCCTCATCTCCAGGGGTCCCAGTTCCCGGGCACTGCACACCTTCCTCGGGGACGGGCTCCAACCGAGTCGCCTCCTCCTTGCCGGGCTGCCAGGGTCTGGGGTACAGGCTGCCAGCTGGTCAACAGAGGGGGACCACCCACGCACCCCCCAACACACCCTCACTTGCCTTCCCAGGCTCAGGGCCCAGGTCGTCGGCCTCCCCTCCTCTCCTCTCCTCTCCTCTGCTGGGTCTCTGCTCTGCTCTGGCTGCTCACTCGCCCGGATTCCCACCGCCTTCCGTGCGATCAGAATTGCAAAGAGGCAGCCCGCCCCCCACGCCCGCCGCTGCAGCAAACTGGGCAGGGGCTACGCAGGATGCGGCAAGAACCGCTCGCCTCGAGGGTGTCGGGAAGGGGGGCGGAGGGATACGGCGCGAAGTGCTCGACGCCCCCTCCCGGGCCCACCGTAGTTCCGACCAGAGGTGGGCGGGGCCACCAGGAGCCCCAGCCTGAGGGGTGGGCTGGCACCAGGCTGCCTCAGTAGGACCCTGCGGACCCTAATGTGGCGACCACCACCACATTTCTGGTGTTGCTACAATTCAGGGACCTGCGGGCGGCGGGGGGCGGGGGATGGGAGGCGGGGGCAGGATCGGGGGCTGGGAACTGCAGTGCTGGAGGAACAGCGGATGGATACCAAGCTGCCCCTTGATATGTATGCACCCCACACTCTGACTGGCTGTCCTCCCCACTTCCTGGCCAGCTCATCTTCTTTCATGGACGCTATGGGGGAAGGGTGTGAGGACTGCAGGCTCAGAGGGGAAAGGGGGTCTTGGGCCAGGTTTGCTCTAGAGCTCTATGGTGGCCCTCCCTTGCTTTTGTGTCACTGCTTCCGAGCCAAGCAGGAGAGGAAGGTACACCTGCTCTTAAGTGAACTGGGTGGGAGCTCACAGAAAGGCCCCACCACTGCCTAGACCTGACCGCTAACCCTAGGGAACTAACCATTGGTCTACACCAAGAGCCATTCATTCTGCTAGGCTGCTTTTTCTCATTAATTGGCATTGTGCTGTCACCAGTTGCTCACAAATGAGGGCCTTTCCCTGTCAGGATCACAGTCCTTTCTCTCTGCTGCCCAATAGCCAAGTGTCAGGCACCAGGTAGGGTTGGTTTGGTCCTGATTTCTCTTCATTCTATGTCACATCTTCTCTTAAAAGGCACATTCAAGTCCTCCTGATATTTGGTTGTCTGGAAATGTAGCAGGGATTCCCATCAGCTTGGCTTTCAGCCACCTGCCATATCACATGTCTTAATTTGCCAGCCATTCTCAGGGGAACCCAGTATCCCCTGTGCTTGCATTCATTTCTCTAAGACAGAAACTTGATTATTTTGGAATCTTCGCTTTTCATCCTCACATCCTCTACTCTTAAGCCCCTCCTCTCTAGCCTGTTGCATGGGACAGAGTAATGTGGTTAGTCTCATAGTTGATGATGTTGTGTGCTATCCATTTTGAAACTCAGTTACACAGCCACTTCTTTGTGTTTGGCAGGTAACTCTACCCAATGATGTCCATGTCCTTTCTGCCAACCATGTAACATGTTATGTTACCTGGCAAAGGACAATTAAGGTTTAAAATGGATTAAGGTTCCTAATCAGCAGAACTTAACATAAGATTATGCTGGATTATCCTGGCCAATGTAACTACAAGTGTACTTCAGATGTGGGAGAGGGAGGCAGAAGAGTCTATTTCAATGAAACACCATGAGACAACAACATAGGCCATTGTTGGCTTTGAAGAAGGAAGGGAACTATGATCCAAAGAATGCAGCTTGTCTCCAGAACTTGGAAAATACAGCTTCTCTCCTAGAAGCTCCAAAGGAAAAGCAGCAATGCCAACACCTCAGTTTTAACGTAGTGGAACTCTGTTTAGATTTACAACTTCCAGAACTGTAAGATAGTAAGTTTGTGTTATGTAGGATGTCCCAAAAATTGCCCTTACAGTCACCATATATAGGAAAAATGGGAAATTGCAGTTAAATATAGCTTTATTTACAAAACATTTATTACATTTTACAAAAATTGGAAAATATTCTTTAGGTGTTGGTCATCTCTTTGTAAAATGTCTTTATGAATTTTTTTAATAAAGGTAAATTTAACTACAATTTTTCATTATCACTATGTATGGTGAGTTTAGGGGCAGCTTTTAGGATACCCAGTATTACGCCACCCCATGTGTGGTAATTTGTTATAGTAGTAGTACCACCTGAATATACTCACCATCCTGATGAATTCTATTCCCCTTGACTTTCTTTATCTGTGCTTTAATCCCTAAAAAATCTGTTTTGAAACTAATCTCCCACGAGTACAACCATCAATCCCCCTTTTTGTTCTCCAGATCACAGCAGCACAAGCTTCTCTGGCAATTCTGGAAGTGCTAGGATCTTTATACCAAGACATTTACTGACGGAGGAGTGGTTCTACAAAACCACAGGTTTTACTGTGTGATTTTTTTGCAATAACTGTTATCTATTTGTTGTCAATTAATTTAGAAAACATGGTATTTTATTGGGTAACATTTGATGAAGTGATTAAGGCCCTATTTTAACCTTTTATATATGGGGGGTTTTTTTGTTAAGAAAAATAACTTATTCTTTATTTTCAGGTTAATGTGAGGTTACAAACAACTAGGTTACCATGTTTGCAAATTTTAGGTAGAGACCCTCTTGTAGTTGTGTCCTGCACCCAAGAGTTGTGCCATATATCCTTACATTGTGCCTGGGAATGGGAGCATACCAATCCCCCTTCCTCCTTCCCTCTCCCTCAGTGTGCGGTCTATTTTTATTTTCTACTACAGTACAACTCAAGGAACCATAACAAACTGGTCAATATATGGAGGTAGTTAATTCAAGGAACTAGGCCTACCATACTGATACATACATGTACTTTACTTTCTTGTACAACATTATAGAATATCATATGAAATCATACATAATCAAAACACAGTAAAATCAGACAGTATCATACAAAATCAAAATATTTACTGTTTTCTCATAGTTTAATTATTCTTTCTGATTTTAAGATTTACTGCCAGGCATTCAAGCTCCTCCAACTGTTTCCTCAAATTTTTCCAACCCCATCCCCTATACAGATTTCTCATAGTGTCAGAGCTACGTAATGGTCAAAACATTAAAGCTACACTGGAGAGAAGGGTATTTTCCTCTCTTTAGGTTATACTTTATTATTGGGATCTGCATACTGCAGTATTAATAGAGTTCATTTAGAAATAGCCTTTTCTCTATGATTTATAAACCTGCCTTTGCTATAACAGACTGTTGAGGGTTTGTGTTGAAATAGGCCCAAATAGGAGTCCTAATCCCAGTGTAGCCATCAGAACTGCTCTACTTCCCTAATGACCAGGGAAGTTGATGGGCGAGGGTAATTGTGCCTGTCTTAGCTTACCCTCAATATGAATTCTCTTGAAGTAGACCCCACCCCAAATAGGACCTGAAAATATTCTTGGGTCAGGCCTCCCCACTGGCTCTGCAAATGTACCCTGTAATAGACACAGGCTGAGATCTATTCCTTAGCATCTTTACCTTGCACTGGAAGTAGATATCAGTTGGGCCAATTTTACCAGTTAGTTCACCAGACTCATGCTGGCCTAGTTGGTCCTCACTTCAGAGAATTTTAAATCCTATGTAGAGCCCCTGAAACTCACAGATAGGAGAAGGGATACATTCTAAGAATACACAAGGTTTGGCTCAACCTTGACCAAAAGAGAGGTCCCAGAAAGGTTTGTCTGAGACAAATTAAGGACAGTAGAGAGGCAAGTAAAGCTAAATGGGCCAAAAAACAGGTCCATGACCATGGTGATTGCGAAAGACAAGGTATCAGGTGAGCTGCACAGGCAAGGGATATGCCCTTGTGCGAGTTCACCTGCATGCATGTCAGAGGTGGGTGGGATTAGAATGACAACAGTGGGTATGAGTGAGTGAGCACAGGTGCCTCAGTATCTTGGACTTGGTATTTGTAGATTATTTGGCTCTGAAATTTACATTTCAGGGGTAAGTCAGGGTTACCAATGTGCTGGTTGAGGCACTGGTAAGTTGAATGATGGTTGGTACAATCTGTTGAACTGGAATCCATTTTAGGAGGAAGTAAATAGTGCTTAGCAGTCAGAATATAAATTCAGTATTTTGTTTTAATCTTTTATTATTTGCTTTATGATTTTAAAGATAATACTGTGGTGAAAATAAAAATAGACCACACACTGAGGGTGGTCAACTTACAAAGGTTCTACTGTAATTGTTTGGGGGTGACCTATATTAACTTCCTCCTTATGGAGAAATAGTATAATCCTCAAAAGGTTATTTAATTGTGCATGGTGCTCTTGAATTACTGCTTGCTGTATTCTCAGTGATTATGTTTCTCTTTGTACTTTGGGGTATTCTCTCACCAATAAAACATGTCTTAAGAGTTATTTTCTGAGTCTTTTTTTTTTTTTTTGAGACAGAGCCTCAAGCTATCCCCCTGGGTAGAGTGCTGTGGCATCACAGCTCACAGCAACCTCCAACTCCTGGGCTCAAGCATTCTCTTACCTCAGCCTCCCAAGTAGCTGGGACCACAGGCACCCGCCCCAATGCCTGGCTATTTTTTGGTTGCAGCCATCATTGTTGTTTGGCAGGCTGGGGCTGGATTCAAACCTGCCACCTTAGATGTATGTAGCTGGCGCCTTAGCCACTTGAGCCACAGGCGCCGAGCCATTATTTTCTGAGTTTTAACAAAGAATTTATTCACATATTCCTAATTTACTGGCATGCCATAGCAGAACAGGTGACACAGATTAGTTTCTAATGGTGAGACAAATCTCTGGTGTAGTTGCTTTAGCAATTTTCATTTTTCACAGATTACAGATTTTGTGCTTTTCATTATTTTGGCTACTAATACATTTTTATAAAATAAAAATATGCAAGTATTGGGCAGCACCTATGGCTCAGTGAGTAGGGCACCAGCCCAGTATACTAAGGGTAGTGGGTTAAAAAAACCCAGCCCTGGCCAAACTACAACAAAAAACTAGCTGGGCATTGTGACAGGCACCTGTAGTCCCAGCTACTCAGGAGGCTGAGGCAAGAGAATCACTTAAGCCCAGGAGTTGGAGGTTGCTGTGAGCTGTGTGATGCCACAGCACTCCACCAATGGTGATAAAGTGAGATTCTGTCTCTACCAAAAAAAAAAAAATTATATATATATATGTATATATATATATGTATGTGTGTATATATATATATATATGTGTGTGTGTGTGTGTGTGCAAGTATTTAAAAAATGGCCGCAACAACTGAAGAATCACAGGAAAACCACTGAAATTCAGTGTTTAAAACTATTGGAGCTAGTAAAGGGAGCTAATTAGCTTTGCAAGGAGAAAAAATCCTGAATTTCAACAATGCCAGTCAATATTGGAAATTAATGGAATGTTGACTCTCTGTTTAAAATAGAAAAAAGTAATAAGTCCACACTACTTTTTTGTTGGTGTTTCTTATTAACTCATCATCACTACCTACCTTGTCATGATAGAGTCTCATCATGGTTTGCACCAGCCAGCAAAATGGTATAAAGGAGAGTAAAGTCAGTCCATTTCTTTCTTAAAATCTTTGGTCAGGAAAATCTCACCCACATCATCATTTCCACTTACAACCCACTGAGTAGATTTACATAATTTATTGAAAATTCTGTCTTTTATCTATACCCGGTGGTGGTATTAAGGCAACTTTCCTCCACAAACCAAAGAGTAAAGTTGGCACAACAAACTAGGAATAGAGGAGAACTTCTTCAACTTGATAAAGAACATTTACATAAAATTCTAAAGCTAACATCATACTTAATGGTGAGAAACTAGGTTTACCACAAAGATTAGGTAAAAAAGACAAGAATGTCCCCTATTACTACTGCTTTGTAACATTTTACTGGAAGTCCTAGCTAATACAATAAAACCAAGAAAAGGAAATCAAAGGTATACTGATTGAGAAGGAAAAATAAAAATGATCTTGGCTTGCATATGAAATGATCATCTATGTAGAAAATATGAAAGAACTAATAAAATAAAACAACTTCTAGAAGTAATAAGTAATTATGACAAGGTTGCCGGAGACACAGTTAATATATAAAAGATGTAATTATTAGGGTATTAAGTAAGAAATATGCAATTTCCTTAAGTAAGGAGTTGACAGTTATTATCTCTGCCAGGTCACCTTGACATTTGTTATATTTATATTATGAAGCTGAATTTTCATTCTTTCAAATGCACTTTTTGAGTTATGATTATGTTTCAAGTTTTTTAAGAACAAATTTGTGAAACCATGGATAAGTCAAAAATTCATGTTATTTTTGAATATGAGTTCTATTGTGAAAACAATGCAGCACACATAGCTCTAAATATCAATAAAGTGTTGAGGAAGGATGTGGTTAATGAATGTGTAGTATGTTGACGGTTTGCAAAGTTTCTTTCTTATGATTTTAATCTTGAAAAGGAGCCATGTGGGTGACCTGAGACCAAGGTGGATAATGATGAGCTTGAAAGATGTACTGAAAGTGAATCCATCTGAACTAAGCATAAAATAGCAGCAAGGTTTGATGTTACTATGCCAGCAATATTGGGACATTTGAAACAAATCAGCAAGGTAATAAAACTAGATAGATTGGTTCTGCATGAATTAAATTAGCATCCGCCTTTCTTTGCTGTCATAAAGGCAAAACATTTCTATATCATATTGTTAAGTGCAATGAAAAATGGATTCTTTTTGATAATCCCAAGTGCTCAGCATAAAAGTTGGATAAAGACAAAGTGCCAAAATACAGTCCAAAAACTGAGTGAGTATTCCTCAAAAAAAGCTAATGGTGTCTATTTGGTCATGCAGTGCTGGTATTGACCAGTACAACTTCATAAAACCTGGTCAATCAAATACAGTGGATGTCTACTGCAACCAACTGGATGACATGATGAGGATGCCTGTGATTAAGCAGCAAACAATGATCAATAGAGATGGGCTCATCAAAAGACAATGCTGTCATATAAACAATGCTGCTCAAACTACAGAAGCTGGACTTGGAAACTCTCTGTCATCCACCATATTCATCAGCCCTTGCACCAACTGACTACCACTTCTTCCAGACTTTGGACCACTTATTCCAAGGAAAAATATTCAATTCATAATAAGCTGTGGAAAATGCCTTTTGCAATTTCATTGCCACTTACTCTGCAGGCTTCTTCGCTGGTGGCATAAACAAGCTGATGTTAATATGGCAAAACTATGTTGAGAGGCTAGGCATATACTTTGGCTAATTGTACTGCTTCTTGTTTGAGATATAATAAGCTAAACTTTTGATTTGAAATTGGACATTTCAGATTTAGTAACCTAATATTATTTATCCAGAAGAATTTAAAATAAAAAATTTTAAAAACTAAACAAAAATATATAAAAGAAATGGCTTTCCTAAATACCAGCAATGAACAAGTACAAATTATAATTAAAAACACATTTAGGGTGGCACCTGTGGCTCGAAGGAGTGGGGCGCCGGCCCCATATGCTGGATGTAGAGGGTTCAAACCCAGCCCTGGCCAAAAACTGCAAACCCCCCCCCAGACACATTTAAATTAACACCTAAAAACAAAATACTTAGGAATAACTCCAGATGAATATTTACAAGATCTTTATGAGTAAATCTACAAAACACTAATGAAAGAAATTTTAAAAGCAAATAAATGGAGAGATATCTATGTGCATGGATTAGAGGCTCAATATTGTCAAGATACCAGTTCTTCCAAACTTAATCTATACATTCAATGCAATTTCAATCAAAATCCTTGCAAGTTATTTTGTGGACATTGATAAACTGATTCTAAAGTTTATATAAAAAGGCAAGAGACCCAGAATAGCCAACACAATACTGAAGGAGATCAACAAAGCTGTAGGGTCAACCAACACTGACTTCAAGAATTACTACAAAGTGGAGAGATTAAGACAGAGCTGGGCTTGGTGAAACTTCCCAAAGGTGGACTTTGTTGGCCTCCTGCAGAGCCTAGGAGACTTAACTGTTGTCTAAATTCTAAAGTCTTAGCACCCCTTTAAAGGTATGTGGAAGTGAAAAATCTCTCGGTGTCTGAAGACGTGGATGTCAGATCTGTCACTCATTACCTTGTCAGAGGCTGAAGGCCTTTAGGTGTCTCTGTTCAGAAGCTGCTGGACACAGATATCTTCCAGGTGTCCATAAAGAACCCAGGAAAGTGGTAAGTGTTGACTATACCATATTTACCTGATTACAAATGTACATAAGATCTTAGATTTGGAACTCACAGAGAACTGAGTTTGAACTTCAGCTCTGCTACTCATTATGTGACCTTGGGCAAGGTACTTTACAACCAGATCCTCAGTTTTCTCATCAGTAAAGTGGGGATGATACAGTAATGGAGGTCTCTCGTGTTTTTGTGACTTTGAGACTTACTATAAAGCTACAATAATCAAAGACAGTATGGCACTGGTGAAAGGACAGACAACAAATAAATCAATGCAACAGAAATATACCCATATAAATGTAGTCAACTGAAAGAAGCAAAAGCAATACAATGGAGAAAAGATAATCTTTTCAATAAATTATGCTGGAAAAACTAGATATGCAAAAAAATACCTTATACCCTACAAAACATTAACTCAAATCACAATCTCAAATGTAAAATACTGTATATTTACTAGAAGATAGGAAAAAATAACGGATGATCCTGGGTTTTGGTGATGACTTAAGGAAGTGATACCAAAGGCATGATCCGTAAAAGAAAAAAGGGTGTGGGGATAGTGAACAGAGGCTGGTTTATGGGTACAAACACAGCTTCATAGAGGGAGTAAGTTCTAATGTTCAAATAGTGGAGTAGGGTGAGGTGACTATAGTTATAACAGTGTATTATACATTTCAAAATAGCTAGAAGAGAGGACTTGAAATGTTCTCAATGTATAGAAATGATAAATACTAGAGGTAATGGATATCCTAAATACCCTGACTTGATCTTACACATTCTATGCATGTAACAAGATATTACTTGCACACCATAAATATGTACAAATACTACTCATAAATATCAATAAAAAATAAAAAACATTGGGAAGGTAAATCTAAGCACATTTCTTTTAAAAATTCATAAGCTGGACTTCATTAAAATTAAAATTAAATAATTCTCTGTGGAAGACACTGTCAAAAGATAGAAGACACAGAATGGGAGAAAATGTTTGCAAAAATCACATCTGAAAAAGGACTGTTACATAAAACATACAAAGAACTCAAAACTCAACAATAAAAAAACAAACAAAATGATTAAAATATAGGCCAAAGATCTTAATAGATACTTCACCTAAGAAGACATACAGATTGCAAATAAGCATATGAAAAGATGCTTCATATCACATGTGATTAGATAAATTCAAATTAAAACAATGAGATACTAACCCACAACTATAAAAATAGCCAAAATCCAAAACTCTTAAAATACCAAATGCTGGGGAGAATATGAAGCAGCAAGAAATCTCATTTATTGCTGATAGGAATTCAAAATGGTACAGCCAATTCAAAAGCCAGTTTAGAAGATTTTTACAAAATTAAACATCCTTAGTATACAATTCAACAATTGCTTTCCTTGATATTTACCCAAACAACTTGAAAACTTATGTCCACAGTAAAACCTGCACATGGATTGGCCAGCAGCTTTATTCATAATTGGAAAACAACTGCCCAAGTTGGAAATATTCAAGATGGCCTTTGGTAAGTGAATAGATAAATATACTATGGTACATCCAGACAATGGAATGTTATACAGTGCTCAAAAAGAAATGGGCAATCAGGCTATAAAAAGACATGGAAGAAATTTAAATGACCATTACTAAGTTAAAGAAACAAATCTGAAAAGGCTAAATACTGTTTCTTTACAACTATATGACATCTGGAAAATGCAAAACTATGGGCACAATAAGATTGGTGCCCATAGATTGGGGGAAGGGAGAGATGAATAGGTCAAGCACAGAGGAATTTTAGAGTAAACTACTCTGATAATTTAATGATGGATACATGTCATTATATTTTTGTCCAAACCCTTAGGCTGTATACATCAAGAGTGAACCCTAATATTAACAGTGGAGTTTGGGTGATAATCATGAGTCAATGTAGGTTCATCAATTGTAATAGATGTAACACTGTTGTGGGGAATGTTGACAATGGGTGAGGTTATGCATATTTGGGGATAGAAGGCATATGGGATATCTCAGTCCCTTCTCAATTTTCCTATAAACCTAAAACTGCTCTTTAAAAAATTTTTCCTCTCCACTGGAATAGTCTCACTAATATGTAAACATGTTATACTACCTCCTACCCTGAAAAAACCAAAACTTCCTCTTTACCCATATAATTCCATAACTACTTCACAATTTCTCTGACCCCTCACTGTAAAAATCCTCCAAACAGTTGCCTATAGTTTGTACCTTACACTGTCTCCTCTCTTTCCCTTGAAAATGCTCCAATCTTTCATCCCCAACATCCAATGAAATTTGCTTCACTGAAACTGCTTTCATTAAGATTGCCAATGATTTCTATGTTACCATATCCAATAACCGATTCTCAATCCTCATGTTGACCTTAACATCCTCTTAACATCTAAATCAGAACACTTCTAAGAGTGAAAAATGGTATTGTTAACAATTATTCCTATACAATAGGTATAAACTAGGATTGTCTTGGGAAACTAAGGATATTTAGTCATCTTATTTATTAGCATTGGACAAGGTTGATCATTCACTCCTCTTTGAAACATCTTCTTAACTTATCCTCCAACCTACCATGCTTTCCTGTTTTTTTCCCTGCCTTATTGGCTACTCCTGACTACATCTCCATAGTTTTACTTTTTTTTTTTTTTTTTTGCTGATTCATTCTCCTCTCCTATACTTAAATATTACAATGCCCCAGAGCTCAATATTTGAACTCCTTCTCTTGCTACCCACACTATCTATGTATCTTAGTCATCTCATCTATTCTGTTGACTTTAAATGCCATTTATACCTTGATGATTTCCAAATTTCTATATCCAGACTGGACTTCTCTCAAAAATCCCCGACTCTTATATCCAACTGCCTACCTCCCATCTCCATGTAGATGTCTAAAAGGCATCTAAAACTAAACATGTCCTGACCTGAATTCCTGATCTTCCCTCCAAAACTCATTCCTCCCAGTCTTTACCATCTAAATAAATGATATTCTATACTGTGCTTATGAGCATGAGAATCATCATTGATTCTTATTTTCCTTATTTTATATTCAATCCATCCACAGCATCCATTGGCTGTAACTCCAAAATATATTTCAAAGCTGAACACAACACTATTTCAATATCTAAGACTTTATTCCAAACCACTATCATCTGTCACCTGGCCCATTGCACTTGCTTTATAGCTACCAATTGTTCTCCCTTTATCCATTCTTGTTTCTCTAGAGTCCATTCTTTACACAGAAGCCAGGATCACCCTTTAAAAACATAAGTTAGATAACACTGGTCCCCTTGTTAAAACCTTGCAATGTCTTTCCATAAGACTTAGAATAAAATTCAAACACTTTCTATGCCTATAAAATCTTACATTACCTGGCCCCTGGCTACCACTTTAAAGTCATCTTTGATCACTTTCTTTTTGCTTCCTCCATTTCAGCCACACTGTCCATCCTTACTGTTTTTGAACAAGCCAAGCACATTTCTACCCAAGGTCTTCTGCATTTGTTGTCCCAAAGCCCAGAATATTTCTCTGATAGCTTCATGGCTTACTCCCTCATTTCATTCAGGTATTTGCTCAGAAAGAACTTATCTTATTTTCCTATCTAAAATAGTATTCCCCCTTTCCAACACCCTCTCTCCTCATACCCTGTTTTATTTTTATCTTTATCAGTACTTGATATTATACATGTATATGTTTAATTTCTTATTATCTATTTCTCCCATCTCTAAATATAAGATTCCTGAGGATGATTTCATTCTATGTTGTGTTTCTAGGGCCTAACAACAGTGCCTGGCATAAAACAGATCATTCAACTTGTTAAATATATAAAGGCCTCTGGACCTCAGAAATATCTTATTTGTTAATTATATAAACCATATAAATTTACATTGTAGTTTAAAATTTGGAATGAAGTGTCGTGCTTTTATTAATATAAACTTCTGTAATTAACCAAAGAGACTAAGAAGCATAACCCTTTAAAATATTTAGACTAATTACTTTGTTGGAGATAGTTTCTCCTGATGAAAGTGAAAGTCACTTGCCCAGTGGGTTTAAAAAAATTAATTTAAATTGGTTCAGAGCCAGGTGCCTACTTTTTCCTAAATTATTGACTATGCAATTCAATCAAAAGGAGGGGTTGGAGGAAGAGAAGGGGAGAGACAGATTATCTATCTATGAGAGAGAGAATTGGAGAGTTTCATTTTGTTCATTTTGTTTATTTCGTTATTTTGTTTTGTATTTTGTTATACAAAAAAGTTGTATATATTTATCATGTATGTTATTTTGAAATATGTATACATTGTGGAATAGATACATTGAGCTAATTACCATATGCCTTACTTCACATACTTATCTTTTTGTGGTGAAAATTCACTCTTTGTACTTTCCATGGATACAATGTTATTAACTATAGTCACCATGATATACAATTGATCTCTTGAACTTATTCCTCCTATCTAACTGAAATTTTCCAATGTTGACCAACATCACCCCACAGTCCCTGTTAACCAACATTCTATTCTCTACTTTTATGAGTTCAACTTTTCCTGATTGATTCTGTGTCTTTCTGTGCCTGGCTTACTTCACTTAACATCATGTTCTCACATTCATTCACATTGTCTCAAATAACAGAATTTCTTTCTTTTCAAAGACTTAATAGAATTTCAATTGTGTATATATACCACACTTTATTCATTAGTCCATTCATAAATACTTGGATTGATTTTGTGAATAATGTTGCAATAAACATGGGAGGGAACATATTTTTTCAACATATTGATTTATTTTCCTATTTTTTCTACTGATTTCTTTTCATTTGGATATATGCCCAGTAGTGGGATTCCTGCATTATATAGTAGCTCTATTTTTAATTTTTTTTTTTTTTGAGACAGGGTCTCATTCTGTCACCCTAGGTAGAGTGCCATGGCACCATCATAGCTCACAGCAACCTCAAACTCGGGCTCAAGCAATACTCTTGCCTCAGCCTCCTGAGTAGCTGGGACACAGGCATCCACCATACCACTTGGCTAGTTTTTCTATTTTTAGTAGAGATGGCATCTCACTCTTGCTCAGGCTTGTCTCAAACTCTGGAGCTCAAGCAATCCACCTGCCTTAGCCTCCCAGAGTGCTAAGATTACAGGCAAGAGCCACCACATCTGACTCTATTTTTAAATTTTTCAGGAACCTCCCTACAGTTTTCCATAATGGCTATAAAAATTACATTCCTATCAACAGTGTTCAAGGATTCCCTTTTCTCCACGTCCTCATCAGTACTTGTTATTTTCTTTTTGATGACAGCCATTCTAACAGGTTTGAGGTGATATTCCATTATGGTTTTAACTTGATGGTTAGTGATATTAAACACTTTTTCATATATTGGTTAGACATTTATATGTCATCTTTTTAGAAATGTCTATTCAGGTACTTTACCATTTTTTTAAAAAATCAGGTTATTTGCTTTTTACTCCTATTGAGTTCCTTACATATTTTTGAAATTAACCTTTTATCAAATATTATATATGGTCTGTAAATATGTTTTCCCATTCCATAGATTGTCTTTTCACTCTGTTGATTGTTTCATAGCTTTATAGTTTGAGGTAATCTTACTTGTTTATTTTGGCTTTTGTTGCCTGTGCTTTGGGTTCATATTCAAAAAAAGGATTGTCCGAGGCCAGGCATGGCGGCTAACACTTGTAATCCTAGTACTCTGGGAGGCCGTGGCAGATGGATTGCTTGAGTTCAGGAATTCAAGACCAGCCTGAGCTAGTCTGAGACCCTGTCTCTAAGACATAGCCGGGTGCCTATAGTCTCAGATACTCAGAAGGCTGAGGCAAGAGGATTGCTTGAGCCCAAGAGTCTGTGGTTGCTGTGAGCTATGATGTCATAGCACTTTACTGGGGGTGACAAAGTGAGACTTTGTCTCAAAAAAAAAAAAAAGATTGTTCAAACCTACATCACACATAGTTACCATTCAATAAAAAAAAAAAAAAACCCTACATCACAAAGTTATCTGGTTATTTTTTCTTTTTTTTTTTATTAAATGATAGCTGTATACATTAATGCAAACATGGAGTACAGTGTGGTGTTTTCATATACAATTTGAAATACTTTCATCAAGCTGGTTAACATAGATTTCATGTCATTTGCTTAGTCATTGTGTTGAAACATTTATATTCTAGTTCTAGAAAAGTTTACTTGTACCCTTGTTAGACAGATATGTAGGTGATCTTTCCAGTCACCCTCCCACCACCCGGCCGCCCTTCTCCCCTCCCCTTCCTCACCCCCTCCCCATATTCTTGGGCTAGAATTAAGTTGTAGCTTTCATTTGAGAGCTATAAATTAGTTTCATAAAAGGGCTGTGTACATTAGTTTTACAGTTTCAAGACTTATGTTTAAGTCTTTAATCCATTTTGCATTGATTTTTGTAGATGCTGTAACATAAGGATCTAATTTCATGCTTTTGCATGTGGACACAGTTTTCCCAACACTATTTATTGAAGAGCATGTCCTTTCCCTATTTTGTGTTCTTGGCACCTTTATCAAAAATCAATTTATCATGTGTGGATTTATTCCTGCGCTTCCTATATTTTTATTTTTATTCTGCCATCTAAAGCAGGTGATAAGCTAAGATAAGCACTACCACAATGGAATTAAACACAATACTGAAAAAGGCCTATAGGTTTGCTAGGATTTATAAAGATTAAAAGCTTAAAAGAAACTTAAAAAATTTCTATACATTTTCCATAAACATAGGGCTTCTTTTCTTTCCAATATGATGCAAAATGCTAAGCTAATACCTAAAAGTTTGAGGATGTCTTAGTTTGCTAAGGCTGCCATAACAAAATACCATAGGATGGTGGCTTAAACAATATACATTTATTTACCTACATTTTTGGAGGCTAAAAGTCCAAGATCAAGGTGTTGGTAGCTCTGGTTTGTCCTAAGACCTTTTTCCCTGGCTTACAGATGGCTACCTTCTTGCTGTATTCGAACATGGTGTTTTCTCTGTTCATGTAGATGTCTGGCATAAGTCTGTATGACCAAATTTCTACTTCTTATAAGGACACCAATCAGATTGAGTTAGAGCTCACCCTAATGCCATTGTTTTAATTTACTTTTCTTTTTAAAGGCCCCATCCTGTAGGGCTGCAACAGATAAATTTTGAGGTGGACATGATTTGGTCCATATCAGAGGATTATCATGGTAAAGACATAGTAAAATAAACCTCTTTTATAGTTATAGGAATTCCCCTGAGACAGGTTTCCAAGTTGTTTTTTAATTAATTGTGAAGTGAAATTTATAGAATGATCAAATTTCACAACTCCACTTTGGTAAGGAAATCTGGGGTGTATGATACCCATCTGTTTGCATCTTATTATGATACTATCTTTTCGTGAATTCATGGATGGTCACATAGTAATGATTGGAAATATTTTAAAGATGTCTGTATGATACCAAAACCTCAAAATATCAGTAGCCTGTTTACCATATAATTTACAAATGAGATAGGTTCTGCAGGTTTGTTCTTAAGTTGAATGTATAGGTGAGTTGGAATAGGTACTTTTACCTAATTACCTGTAATATGCTCTGTTCCTAAGTGTGAACTGTGTGTATATCACATGGAATGTGTGTAGTTAGATAATAAATTCATGTTATCTTAAACAACTAAATTTTTAGTAATTTGTTATAACAGTGATAGGAAAGTAGAAACAGTGTTCTTTGATTTTTAGCAGTAGAAAAGGCATACTAGAAGTCTTTTGAAGGGAATTACTTGGCAAATTGTTAAGTATATTGATTCTGAGCACAGAAAAAAGTCCCTACTCATCTAATCCTAAACTTGCTGCTTGGTACCTCAAATCATAAGTATGTACAATAACAACTGATAAGACTTTACTGAAGTACAAGGGGATTATTTTGAATTTAAATATTAGCACTAAGGCCAATCTTTAAAGCTTAGAGCACTGATTTACAATCAGTGTGCTGTGGCACACTGGTATGCCATGAGAGGATCTTAGGTGTGCTGCAAAAATTTTTAAAGATCATTAATTAAATTATTTTTGAAAGATGTTCAAAGCACAGTGAGTATATTCTTATTTTACTCTTTTTTTAATCAACATAATTTAAGTGTGCCACAGAAGTTTAACTATAGGTTCAAGTGGACTGTGAGACAAAAAGGGTTGAAAAACACTGACTTAGAGACTTTAAAACTGTTCACTGCTCATAGAGGAAGGATAAACTCATAATTATTTTGTGAAAACACTAGCATATAGCAACAAAGGCAGTGGAATACAACTCAATAAACTGTCGACAGATGTGTGATTACTAAACTGGTTTAGTATGCTCCTTAATGTCTACTGAGTCCTCTGAAAAGTACCAATAGCCTGTTTTCCTATGTTTAGCCTAGACCCTCTATCCAGGGGTCCTCAAACTATGGCCCACAGGCCACTACGGCCTGTTGAGGACATTTATCCGACCCAACAGGTGTTTTTGCTGCCACTGCCTGTCCTACTTAGCAGCTGACTCATCCCAGGGCCTACAGTCCAGTCCTCCAACGGTCTGAGGGACAGTGAACTGGCCCCCCCGTTTAAGAAGTTTGAAGACCCCTGCATCTATGCCAAGAAAAAGTTCCTTGTAATTTGTAAATAGATAAGGAAAATAGATATAGTTTCAAGATTTTTAAAGAGATGCTATACCTGCTAGCATCCTTTGTGTACAGAAAACTACAATATTATTTCTCAAAATCCAATTTATGAAATGTTTCCCTGCAGGGATTAATGATTAATTATTCCCAATTAATATACAAATATGATAACTGTAAATATCTGATACACAGAGTCTATGAAAGTGATGAAATTAAAAGTTTCAACCATGTGTTTACCACTAGAATTTAAGCTTCATTTATATCATTCAAAATGTAACCCGCTAAATAAAAATAACCTCATAAATTAAAGAGAGACTATAGAGTTCTTGCCAAAAACACTTAGAGGCAAATACAATCACTATCAAAATTCTAAAGTGTTGGGGTCCCTTTCTGGATGCCACTTATCAGGGTCCGGAACTGGTTGGTCTCTGGCCCTGGCTTACTTAGGTTCTGCCGAGGAACACTATGCTGTTATCTCCCTCAGGAACACTTGCTCTTAGGTGCCTGAGGGCTATTTCCTTTAGCTGAAGGGAGAGAGAGAGAGAGATTAAGCCTTTGAGAGAGAAAAGCAGTCTTCTTAGAAAGATAGATCTTAGTCTTTTGCAGAGCTTAGTAATCTTCAGCAGAGCGACGCTGTGCTGGCGTTCTGCAGGCAGAGGTAACAGAATGAGAGCAAGGTCTGTGATAGAATGCACATGCTCCCGACTGCCTTCTCTCCAGCCTAATATAAGGCTGATCTTGTGCCTCTTAACACCACAGATGTAGAGACTGCGAATTCGCCAATGCTCTCATTTTGCGAGCACTCTCCTGCTTGTTAGGAGAGCTAAATCCCTCTCCACGCCCTTTTCACCAAAGTGTTCCATTAATGAGCTGTAAGTTATTTCTTATAACTCTCACTCTTCCTAGCCATAGGCTATATGTGCTGCTATATTTCTCCCCTTTTTTATACAAACAAAATAATTTTTAATGTGGTAAGGGCAGTTCTTCCTGTTGTCTAGCCCTTTTCTTTTTGCTAGGCAAAAGAATGTGGTAATTGTCAAAGTTCAGAATTCCAGGTAAGGGCTCTTTAAATGACAAAGCCCAATATCAATTGAAGCTATTAGCTGCTGCTAGGGAAAAATGGTGATTGTAATGTTAATTCCCTTAAAGGTCTTTTTAAGCTGAGAAAACAAACTGAGAAAATCTTAGCTGAGAGAATTTACCATTTCTTTAACTACAAACTGTCCTTTGATATTTACTTAACGGATGAACAAAAGAATGTTTTCCTTGTAATCTTTGTAAGCACAGATTTCTCTCTCGCTATTCCAAAGGCTTTGCTACTCATGGTCCTAACAAATCCACCCTTCACAGATCTCAAAAGACTGTTACTCACAGACTAACGCTCCCACACTTCACAGTTCCTCTCAAAGGCTCTGTTACTCACAGTTCTTCAATGGTCCTGCACTTCACAGTTCCTTAGTAGCAAAGTTTTTCCTGTTTTCAAGCTGCTTTTCCAGAGGAAATTTTGTTAACTGATTCTAGACTTTTTCTAATGGAGCTTCCTAGCACAAAGGTGGTTTAACTTTGACTCTTCCCTCCCTTTGTCCTCCCTCTCATAATCTTCCAAAGGAGTCACTTACTTCCCAGTGTCCCTTTCCCCTTTGGGCCATGTCCAAGCTATAGGACACAGACGCTGATGAAAGGTGGGTTACCCCTTCACCATGCAGGATCACCAAATATTCCACAAGCATATTTAATCTAATTATCCTCCATCATCATCCATTGGTCTGGTTTATTTTCCTCAGTTTTATGCTGAGGCACCACAGGTCTAAGCAAGCTGGCAGAGTGCTCCCATGGCATAGAATTGAATTATACTGTTTTTCCAAGAATAGTTTGAAATGAAAATATTAATGAAAGTATGTTGTTTTAACATCTTTCATTCTTATTGAATTGAAAACGGCAATCCTTTGCCATGAGGCATACACCTGGAAGTTTACATACTGTTTCCCTAGATCATGTAAAGAGAAACTGTTCTTTTCATTAGTACTCCGTATTCTTTTCTTTAGCATTCAGTGTTCTTTTCCCCTTTAAACATTCTTTCTCTTATGGCCTAGCTCCCCACATTTATGGCATCTGATGTTAACTGGGGGATTTACCCTGATTTTCCAGCTGCCCCATTTTTGAGTGGTCATGTCAATATAGCATTTACCAGCTTCAACTATAAGATTCATCTGCTCTCTCAACTGTTTTATATCAGCTGCCATGATCTTAATCTAGTCTTTAAGCTGTTCCATTTGATGTTTCAACTGCTGTATCTCATTTTCCATGATTTTTCCTCTACTGGCTTTTTCTTTTGGCCTTTTACTTTTTACAATCTTTCCCTTTCAACTCTTCGTAGAACTTTTGGCTGCCTTAAAGGGACAGGAGCTCTCTTTAGCTGTTTCTTTTACTCCAGAGTCTCAGCTTTTTAACAAAACCTCACTTCCCTGTTGTTACTTCACCAGTCCCCTTAATCTACATCAATTCTTTTCTTTTAAACAGAACTCTTAACTGCCAAAAAGGGATTCAGGGCATCGGTCTCTCAAAAGCTACTTTCTGCTGGCAGTGGGCAAAGATATAGGGGAAGGCAGTTAGAAGTTCAATTTCCTAACTTAATAAACTCTCACAACATGTTCCCAAACTTTTCTCTTTGCTGTTTTACCGAAGGCTGAAGGCTTTTGTTTACTAAAGGTTCTTCTTATCTCCTAGTTCTATCTTTTCTCTTTGCCTCTTGTCCAAAGGCTTTTTTCTGCTTTTTTTCCCCAGCCACTTCACAGAAGAAGTTAAAGGCTTTTTGGCTTTTTCCCCACAGAAGAGGTAGTTAGAACTTGGAAAGACAAAGCGCAGAAAAGAAACTGAATGGAGAAAAGGCCTCTTGCTGGCTATATTTTTCTCTTATATATTTCTTTTCCCTATTTTTCTCTTCTCTGTTTGTTCTTAGCTTATTCTCCCTTCAGCCCACATCTACTAGATCTCAGTGGCTTGTTCTCTATTGGGATGGATACACCATTTGTCAGTGGTGTTCACTATCCCACTTCTGACACTACTTATCAGGGCCTAGGACTGGTTGGTCTTTGGCCCTGGCTTAACTAGGTTCTGGACATGGACCACAATGCTGTTATCTCACTCAGGAACAATTGCTCTTAAGTGCCTGAGGGCTATTTCCTTTAGCTGAAGGGAGAGAGAGAGAGAGAGACAGTCTGAGAGAATAAAGCAGTCTTCTTAGAAAGATAGACCTTAGTCTTTTGCAGAGCTTAGTGATCTTCAGCAGAGCGATGCCATGCTGGCGTTCTGCAGACAGGAGAAGTGACAGAGTGAGAGTAAGCAGGTCCATGATAGAATGTAAGTGCTCCCAACTGCCTTCTCTCCAGCCTAATATAGGGCTGATCTTGTGCCTCTCAACACCACAGGTGTAGAGACTGCCAATTCACCAATGCTCTCATTTTGTGAGCTCTTTCATGCTTGTTAGGAGAGCTAAATCCCTCTCTATGCCCTTTTCACCAAGGTGTTCCATTAGCTATACAGTTATTTCTTATAACTCTCACTCCTCTTAGCCATAGGCTATATGGGTTGCTACACTAAAGCCCCCCCTTTTTTGCAGAAATTGAAAAGTAGATATTAAAATGCATATGAAATTTCCAGGGCTTTGAATAGCCAAAACAATCTTGAAAAAGAAAAGTTGGGGCTCGGCGCCTATAGCTCAACCGGCTAAGGCGCCAGCCACGTACACC
>NW_003852714.1:281391-286762 GCF_000181295.1 Otolemur garnettii
GGAGACTCGCTTGAGCCCAGGAGTTGGAGGTTGCTGTGAGCTGAGATGCCATGGCACTCTACCCAGGGGGACAGCTTGAGGCTCCTGTCTCAAAAAAAAAAAGATAATATGGGAGACTGTGTATAGGGGGTGGCACAGTGAAGGGGTAAGGAAGTAAGTAGTATATGGGATCTCTTTATGTACATTCTGCTCAGTTTTTCTATAAACTTAAAATTGCTCTAAAACATCAGTCAATTTTTTTAAAGAGCAAATATTATGGCATTTTTGGTTTGTTACTTCTGTTTTTTCCATATATTTTAAAAGCCAAATGCATAAAACTTTAATTATAAATCTATACTAATGGACAAAGTATATAAATATTGAATTTGTGACAATAATAACTGTCACAAATAAAGACAATAAAGAGGTAGATTGAGCTGTCAAGGAACAAACTATTACATATGACTAAAACTAAGTTGGTATTAATTCAAGCTTGTATGTTATATAGTTAAGATATAATACCCAGGGTAACCACTAAGAAAAAACACATGAAAAAAAGAAATGAGAAGTGAATGAAAGTGGTACACTAGAGAAAGTATCAACTTGTTTTCCACAGTGACTATACCATTTTATATTTCCACCAGCAACGTGCAAAGGCTCCAATTTCTCCACATGACCAACACTTATTTTCCATTTTTTTAATTTAATTCATTCCAGCAGGTGTGAAGCTAGGTATCATTATGTTTTTGATTTGCATTTTGCTAAAAGGTAATACTTTTAAGCATCTTTTCATGAGGTTGTTGGCCATTTACTTACCTTCTTTAGAGAAATGTCCATTAAAGTCCTTTGCCTAGTTTTTAAATGTGTTATTGATCTTTTTATTGACTGGTAAATATTAAATACCATTATATTTGCTATCCCAGAAAACTCACATTACTTTAACAGAAGTTGCAAATAAAAAGGCACAACCTTTGAGCCATTTTCCCTTATTTCTTATCAACCTGGGATATATTCACCAAGTGATAGTTTTGTTTTTTACAACAGATAAGTTTTAATTCAGAAGAAATTATTATCTCTTTACAAAACTAAAGATGATAGGGAGCCCTCCTCTAGGACCATAAACTTTTATGTAGTTGGTCACTGGCTCACTGAGGGTTGAATTTTCAGCTCCAGACCAGGGTTTCTCGTTAAAGGTGCTTTGGAGAGCATGAAGCTACTTTAACTGTGTTATCTCAATGAAATAAACCCCTGCTGGAGAACCAAAGATACTGACATAAAATTACTAATTTAAAGTGTATACTGCTTAGGGTCACTTTAGTGCAACCAGATTATGGGATCTGCTGTAGCACAGAATGGAGTTTTAACAAAGGAAATCAGTTCATATGTTTTTACTCATTGCCATCTTCTCACTTTTCAATCTGGATTATGTATTCTGTGTATCTAACTTTCTTTTCTGTTGAACAAGTCAATCCTCCCCCCAAAAATATTGACACTCACAAGGTCTAGACATGTTTGAAAATCTTTCAAATATGACTTTAGAGAAAGAAAAAATTCTTAGCTAAGAAAATGAAATGTCACATTTGCAGTGCCTATTCCCACAGCTGTAAATCCTCAACTGGATTAGTAATAATACGACAGCATTAATTGCAAATGGAAACTAACAAAAATATGTTAAATATATTTTAGAAAATAAATGTTTAGATTATTTTAAAAAGAACTTTACTTAAGAATTATCCTATAGTATCAATATGATCAACTAAACTGTTGATAATTCAGTAATAATCTTTAGTAATCTTCCTGCTAAAGTACATCATGTAATAGATTTTCAAACAATCATTTATTATTAAAAAGAGATAGAATTTCCATTTAACAGATTAGCAAATATGTTGAAATATGTAAATACTCAGAACTGCTGGTAAGTGTATAGAACAAGGGACTGTGATATACTAATGGAGTATAAAATGACATAATCCCTTTGTAAGGAGATTTCTAACATCTATTAAAATGAAAAACACCTATGACGTAGGAGTCTACTTCTCAGAATCATCCAGAGAAACAAACATAATATTGTAAGACTATGAAATACTATACAAAATTATTAAGAAAGATACAGATATATACTTAGATGGAAAAATCTGCAAGCCATACTATAGAAAAAAAGTTGCATAATAATACATATACTATGGTAACATTTAATAGTCTAAAAAATGTTTAGAACACTTGGATATGTTTTTATGTAGGTATTACATAGAAAAGTTCTAGAAAGTGATAATATATATTACCTCTAGGAAAGAGACTGGGATTAGGGTTCACAGTGAAAGAAGCCTTTAGTTGTAATGGTCAATATTTTGAAATCAAAATGTATTAAGATCTTATATGAGTTGGGATTTAAAGGGCCAATAAATGTCAATCGTCTTCCACTCAAGTTCTGAATAAACTGTGTAAAAAGAGTAAAGCAGGTGAGAGATACATATATAACTTTTGTTACTGACAAATCTGACACAGAAAAATATGACTTAGATCTTTGGGCAAGAAGCATTTCTGAAAACAAATACCAAAATTTGACACACTATACTATCTAATTAAAACCTAGAACATTTTCCAGCCTATACTTAAAAAACTGTTACAGAGAAGCAGAGTAGGACTCAGCTCTCTGTGTGAAAGCCATCTTCCAAAAAGAAAAGAAAGAAGGGCAAGAATGACTAAGGGTGGGGAAAGGAAAAGCCAGAAATGTTATTCTAATAAAGATCCCACCACATGGAAGGAAAGTTTTTCCATCAAAAGTGGATAAGGGGCGCTACCTGTAGCTCAAAGGAGTAGGGTGCCAGCCCCATATACCAGAGGTGACAGGTTCAAATCTGGCCTCGGCCAAAAACTGCAAAAGAAAAAAAAAAAGTGGATATAAAGGCTCAGCGCCCGTAGCACAGTGGTTACAGCACCAGCTGCATACACCAAGGGGGCAGATTTGTACCCTGCCGGGGCCAGCTAAACAACGACAACTGCAACAAAAAATAGCTGAGTATTGTGGAGGGCGCCTGTAGTCCCAGCTACTTGGGAGGCTGAGGCAAGAGAATCACTTAAGCCCAAGAGTTAGAGGTTGCTGTGAGCTCTGACACGACAGCACTCTACTGAGGATGACATAGTAAGACTCTGTCTCAAAAAAAAATAAATAAATAAAAAGTGGATAAGAAGCATAATTCCCTAAAAACATGTATAAATAAAATTTTTATAAATTAAACTGTTTTATTTATTTATTTATTTTTTTGTTAGGGAGTAGGGAGCCTTTGGTGACCTTGAGGGCAGAGTTTCACTTGAGCAGTAGAGAAAAAAAATAGATTGCAATTGTGTGAGGACTGAGTAGGGGATGTGAAAGGAGAAATAATAAATGTAAAAATTTGATCATTGTCAAAATAGAGAGAAAGAACATGGTAGCTGGAAAAGTCTGTGAGATTAGTGTTAGGGAAAAGATGCACATATCTTCCCTTCCAATGGGAAAAAATGTATATATTTTTCATGCAGATATGAAGAAACATATAGAAACAGTGGGGTTAAAATACAGAAGAGTGGAGATAAGCAGGAAGGGAAAGTTCCTAAGAAGTAAACATTGAGGGGTGGTGCCTGTGGCTCAGTGAGTAGGGTGCAGGTCCCATGTACTGAGGTGGACAGGTTCAAACCCTACCCCAGCCAAACTGCAACAACAACAACAACAAAGAAGTAAACACTGAATTAAAAGGTGACATAAAGTTTTATAATCAAAGTTGAAGACTTCAAACATTACACTTAATAACAAATAGAACATCTGGATTCAAGATCATAAAGAAAGAGAACTTGAAACAATACTACAAATCAACCAGACATAACAAAGACACATAAATAGAATGCTGCACCAAATAATAGCAAAAAATATATTCTTCTAAAATGTTGCAATGAATTTTAAAAGATTGAAATAATATGAAATACACATAATTTTATTGACAATGAAACTAGTAATCAATACTAGCAGGAAAAAATGAAAAATTCACAAATATGTGCAGATAAAACAACACACTTTTTCTTTTGAGACAGTCTCACTATGTCACCCTTGATAGAGTGCTGTAGTGTCATAGCTCACAGCAACCTCAAACTCTTGGGCTTAAGCAATTCTCTTGCCTCAGCCTCCCAAGTAACTGGGACTATAGGCACCCGCCACAATACCCAGCTATTTTTTGTTGCAATTGTCATTGTTTTTTAGCTGGTTTCTTAGCTGGCCCAGGCTGGATTTGAACCCATCAGCCTCGGTGTATGTGGCTGGCACCATAACCACTATGCTATGGGTGCCAAGCCAAAACAACACACTTTTAAACCAATGCATCAAAGGAAAATCTCAAGGAAAACAAGAAAATACTCACAAATGAATAAAAATTAAAACATAACATACCAAAACCTATGGGATGTAGCAAAGGCAGTGATCAGAGAGAAATGTATAGCTGTACACACCTACATTAAAAAGTATTAAATACCTCAATTACCTGACTTTGAACCTTGAGGAACTAGAAAAAAGAGCAAACTAAACCAATAACTAACAAAAGGAAGGAAAAAATAAAGATTAGAGTAGATATAAACTAAATAGAAAATGGAAAACAGAGAGAATCAGTAAAATGAAAAGTTGGTTCCTCAAAAAGATCAACAAAATTGACAATTCTTTGGCTAGACTGTGAAAGGACTGGACACATAACTAAAATCAGAAATAAAAATGGAAACACTATCACTAACCATACAGAAATTTTAAAAGTTTAAAAGAGAACACTATGGGCTTGGCACCTGTGGCTCAAGCAGCTAAGGTGCCAGGCACATACACCTGAGCTGGCGGGTTCAAATCCAGCCTGGGCCTACCAAACAACAATTACGGCTGCAACCAAAAATACCCAGCCATTGTGGCGGGCGCCTGTATTCCTAGCTACTTGGGAAGCGGTGGCAGGAGAATCCCTTGAATTGCTTTAGTTAAGTTGTGTGTTTGTAGGAAATTGTTGATTTTATCTAGGTTATCTAATTTATCGGTGTACAGATATTCATAGTGTTCTCTCTTTTTTTTTTTTTTATCCCAAAATCACAGATGCTGGTGTGGTTGTAGAGAAAAGGGAACATTTCTACACTGCTGGTGGGATTGCAAATTAATACGTCCCTTTTGGAAAGTCATCTGGAGAACACTTAGAGAACTGAAAATAGACCTGCCATTTGATCCTATAATTCCTCTGCTAGGCATATATCTAGAAAACCAAAAATCATGCTACAATAAAGATATTTGTACCAGAATGTTCATTGAAGCCCAATTCATAATTGCTAGGTCATGGAAGAAGCCCAAGTGCCCATCGACCCATGAATGGATCAATAAATTGTGGTATATGTACACCAT
>NW_003852714.1:286782-307048 GCF_000181295.1 Otolemur garnettii
TTACCTCCTTCATGTTTACATGGATGGAGCTGGAAAATATTCTTCTTAGCAAAGTATCTCAAGAATGGAAGAAAAAGTATCCAATGTACTCAACCCTATTATGAAACTAATTTATAGCTATCATTTTAGCTCAAGAATACGGGGAGAGGGAAGAGGAGGGGGAGGGTGGGTGCAGGGAGGGTGATTGGTGGGATCACACCTATGATTTATCCTATAAGGGTACATGTGAATCTTCCTAAATGTAGAATATAAATGTCTTAACACAACAACTAAGAAAATGACATGACGGCTATGTTAACCAGTTGGATGAAAGTATTCCAAACTGTATATAGAAACAACCCACTGTACCCCATGACAGTATTAATGTATACAGCTATGACTTAATAAAAAATTAAAAATAAAAAGAAAGGAATAGAAAATCTCAACAGATTCATAAATAATAAACATATTGAATCAGTAATCAAAACCTTTCCCAAAAAGAAAATTTGAGGACAAGCAGGCTTCATTTAAGAATTTTAATAAATGTGGAGAGAATTAATACTGATCCTTCTCAAATTCTTCCAAAAAATAGAACATTTCCTAAGTATTTCTATAGAACCAACATTTCCATGATACCACAGCCAGATGAAAACATCAGAAGGAAAGAATTTTACAAATACCCCTTATGAATAAAGATGCAAAAATTCTCAACAAAATACTAGCACACTACATACAATAGCATATTAAAAGGATTATATACCATGACCAAGTGTAATTTATCTAAAAAATGCAAGGGTGGTTAATATAAGTATGTCAACTTATATAGTATTTCAATTGAATCAACCAAAATAATTCCACATGATCATCTCCACGGATGAAATCGGATATCCTTTAATGATAAAAATATTTATAAAATTAGGCACAGAAAGGAATTTCCTTAACATGGTAAGAGGCATTTATGAAATACTCACAGCTAATATCATATTGAATAATAAAGTACTGAAAGCTTTCACTGGGAAAATGAGGAATAAAACAAGCATGTCTACTTTTACCACTGTTAAACAATATTGTACTGGAAGTTATAACCTGAGCAATTACACAGGAAAAAGAAATAAGTGGTATCCAAATAAGAACAAATGAGGAAAATTATTTCTATTTGTAGGTGGCATGATCCCACAGATAGAAATTCCAGGAAAATTTGCAAAAAGCTACTATAGTTCATAAATAAATTTAGTAAAATCACGTGTTACAATATCAACACACAAATATTGGTTATGTTTCTATATACCAGCAATGAACAATATGGAAAGGAAAGTAATAAAACAATTACATTTACAATATATAAAAGAATGAAATACCTAGGACTTAATTAATATAAGAAGGTGAATAATTTATACACCTAAAATTAAAAAATGCTGCTAAAAGAAATTAAAGACCCCAATACATGGGAAGGTATTTTGTGTTCATCGATTGGAAACTTAGTATCATCAAAATGGCAATATCCTAAAGCAATCTACAGATTCAATTCAACCTCTATCAAGATCCTAATGACTATTTTTTTCTTTGCATAAGTGAAACAGGTGATTCTAAAATTCACACCGATTGGAAAATGATTCAGAATAATGAAAATAATCTTGAAGCATAACAAAGTTAGAGCACTGATACGTCCTGACTTCAAAACTTACTACAAGGTGACTGTAATCAAAGAACAGCAGTACTTGATAAGACACAGAGGACTAGTTTCATTCCTCTACCTATGGATATCTAGGTTTCCCAGGACAACACAAGAAGGAATATAGACGTAAATGTAACTATGAAACTACTATGAAAAAACATAAGGGAAACAGTTTAGGACACTGGTCTGGGCAAAAATTTTATGCATAAGGCCTCAAAGGCACAGACAACAAAAGCAAAATGGGCAAATGGAATAATATCAAACTAAAAAGCTTCTGTACAACAAAGGAAATAGTCAACACAATGAAGAGAAAACCTATAGAATTGGAAAAAATATTTGCAAACTATTCATCTGACAAGGGATTAATATTCAAAATATACACTCATATGTTGTTGCATAACAAAAGGGATGCTTTCTAAGAAATTCATTTTCAGTTAAATTCATTATTGTAAGAACATCATAAAGTGTACTTACACAAACCTAGATGGTATAGCCTACTATACACCTAGGACATGTAGTATAGACTATTGCTTCTAGGCTACAAACCTGTCAGCACTGTAGGCAATTGTAACACAATGGTAAAAACATGTATCTTTAAACATATAAAAGGAATAGTAAAAATACAGCATTATAATCTTAAGGGGTCAGCCTCATATATGCAGTTCATGACTGACTGAAACATTGTTATATAGCATATGACTGTACAAGGAACTCAAACAAGTCAACATCAAAAGAACCAAATAATCTGATCTAAAAATAGGCAAATGATATGAATAGACATACCTCAAAAGAAGACATAAAAATGGCCAACCAGCATATGAGAAAAATGTTCAACATTACTAATTATCAGAAAAATGCAAATCAAAACCATAATGAGATATCATCTCACCCCAGTTAGAATGATTATTATAAAAAATGCTTGGAAAGGATCTAAAGAAAAGGGAACTCTTACACTGTTGATAATAGGACTGTGACTAGCCATTATGGAAAAAAGTATGGGGATTCTTCATAAAATTAAAAATAGAACTATCATATAATCCAACAACCCTACTGCTATGGATATATCCAAAGGAAAATAAATCAGTATGCCAAAGAGACATCTATACTCCCTTATTTATTGCAGCACTATACACAACAGCCAGGATATGGAATCAACCTAAATGTCCATCAACAGATGAGTGGATAAAGAAAATGTGGCATATATACATAGTGGAATACTATTCAGCTATAAAAAGAATGTAATTTTGTCATTTGTGACAATATAAGTAAGCCTTGAAGACATTTTTTTAAGTGAAATAATCCAGGAACAGAAAGAAAAATACCACCTGTCCTCATTCATATGTAGAAGCTAAAAAGTTAATTTTATAGAAGTAGAAATTAGAATGGTGGTTACTAAAACCTGGTAATGGACGGGTAAAAGAGCAAGCAAGATAGGAGGAATAAGTTCTAGTGCCTTTTAACATTGTAGGGTGACTACAGTTAGCAATAATTTATTGTGTATTTTCAAATAGCTAGAAGAGAGAATTTTGAATATTGCTAAAACAAAGAAATGATAGACATAAGGTGATATGCTAATTACCTTGATTTGACCATTATACATTGTATCAATGAATTGAAATATCATACTATACCCCATAAATATGTATAGTTATTATATGTCAATTAGAAACTTAAAAAACACTGAAGTACTGGCATAAAAAAAGTTATTGAGACAAATGGAATAGAATTCATAGTTCAGAAATAAATACACAAGTCCAAGGCCAATTGATTCTGACAACAGTATCAAGTCCATTCAATAGGGAAAAAAAAGACTCTAACAAATGGTGCTGGAACAATTGGATTTCCATATTATGCAAAAGAATAGATCCCTTGCTCATACTATATGTAAAAATTAACTCAAAATGGTTCAACAACCTAAACATAAGTTAAAACTATAAAACTCTCAGAAGAAAATAGGGATAAATCTCTTCTTGACCTTGAATTTAGCAATGAGTTCTTAGATATGACACCAAAAGCACAGGAACAAAAGAAAAAAGAACAGATGAACTGGACTTCATTGAAATAAAAAGAAACTTTTGCATATCAAAAGACATTAAAAGTGAACATCAACCTACAGATTAGAAAAAAATATTTGCAAAAACATGTAGCTAATAAGGGCCTTGAATCCAGAATATGTGAAAAACTCATACAATGCAATAAAAAAACAAACCCAATTAAAAAATGAGCAAACACCTTGAATATACTTACTCCAAAGAAGATATGCAAATAGCCAATAAGTATATGAAGAGATGCTCAATATTGTAAGTCATTAGAGAAACTCAAATTAAAACCACTTCACATTTATTAGGACAGCTATTTTAAAAATAATGGAAAATCCCAAGTATAGACAAGAAGCAGATAAGTTAGAACCCTTGGGTATTGTCGATGGGAATGTAAAATGGTGCAGTCACTGTGGAAAACAGTTTGGCAATTCCACAAAAAGCTGAACATATCATATGGCCAAGCAATTCTACTTCTAGGTATATACTCAAAAGAATTGAAATCAGGGACTCAAATAGATGCTTGTTCAACAATGTTCACTGCAGAATTATTCATAACAGCCAAAAGATAGAAACAACCTAAATGTCTATCAACAGACGGCACCCTAGAAACAATACAGGAGATGACTCTACCCCTAAAATTCCCACTCAAAGAAAGACCATCAACTTCTTGCTTTGACACAAATACATACATACTCCACACTCACCCTTCTCTTTAGCTGATGTTGGAAAATTTCATAGCCATCAACTGATTAAGTGTGTGCTCCACAGGGCATTTGAAACACAATATTTCCAAAGGTTCTGGTCCGACTGTATTGTGAAGATCTCCAACACTGATAACAGTACCCACAGCTGGTATTACAGGCTAGGGGAGTTCTGTGGATTAAAAAATAAGTTATAAAGAACTTCAAAAATCATCTAAATTGAAGGAAAAACCTACCCTGGTTTTTTTCCCTCTTAATACACAAAATGTAGCCAATTGTTCTTCATTTTAACTCCTGTATTTAGGAAAGATAGATTCACAATTGATCTTAACAGAAATTAACTAGGGATAGTGGTTAAAACTAGGGGTATATGACATCATGGTTGAGATTTTCCAATTCAAGCTTTCCTTTAAATGCACAAAAAGTTAGTAGACAGAGGAAGATCAATAGAAAGACCAGCATTTGTACACTAATCCTAATCTGTATTTCCACATCCAGGTGTCCTCAAACTGTGGCCCACCTAGGACATTTATCTGGCCCGCTGGCTGTTTTTGCCACCGCTGGCTGTTTTTGCCACCGCTGCCTGTCCTGCTTAGCAGCCAACTTGTCCCGGGGCCCACAGTCCAGCCCTCCAATGGTCTGAGGGACAGTGAACTGGCCCCCTGTTTAAAAAGTTTGAGGACTCCTGTAGCAGTACATAAACAGCAAGAGAGGAAGGTGAGGACCAGGCACAGTGGCTCATGCCTGTAATCCTAGCACTCTGGGAGACTGAGGCAGGTGGATTGCTTGAGCTCAGGAGTTGAGCAAAGGAAGATCATGTCTCTACTAAAAATAGCTTGGTGGTGTGGGTGATTATAGTCCCAGCTACTCAGGAGGCTGAGGCAAGAGGATCACTTGAGCCCAAGAATTTGAGGTTGCTGTGACCTATGATGCCACAGCCCTCTACCCAGAGCGACAGAGTGAGACTCTGTACACGTACGTACACACACACACACACACACACATCAAAAGGAGGCAGAGAATAGGAGATGCAGAAGTCACCCCAAATCCCAATCTACACTATGTCATTTTATATTACAAACACCTGCCCACAATCTGGATTTTGTTTAATACTGAAAATATGCCTTCAGCTAGGTAAACTATACAAATAGAATAGTGGGATTATGGGAATTAATTTCTTCCTACTACACACTCCTACAGAACTTTGGTATCCTGTGGCTGAGTCATATACAGAGCTGAGCTCTCACCATAAAGGATTAGCACAAATAAGGAGCTGGCACCAAGGACAGTCACAAATGACTAAGTCCATAGAACAAAAGCAGCAATCAAAAGCAAAGATGAGTCAACAGTCACCAAGGCAGGACAGATGAGTTTATGAAGTCCTGCAGATGATCCCAGCAAGACCCTCCTCTGAGGCCCAAGACTGCAGGGCAAGGGAATCTCAGATGAAGCACTAAATTTGGTACCCTTGGCTAGGCATTATTAAGGGCACAGTGGGATTGGGTCCCTTTAGAACCACACCACCCATGTAGCTGTGCATGGCTTTGCTGAATAGAATAAGCAGGAATCCTCTTGGGGGTTAAAAAGTTTTAAGGTATCCTGATAAGACATCCTATGTGAAAGGCTGAGCTCAAGTGCTGGGACTTAGACTGGAATGAAAGCATCTATGCTTCCTTCCTCCTGAGCTGCCTCCTCACCTCCTCCAGAGCTGTGCATACAGGGCTTCATTCCTCACTTGAAGCCCTATCAGTCAGAACCCACAGATAGCTAGTAGCACAGTCCTATTTCCTTGCATACAAAGTAATTCAACTCCTTGCACATGTTGAAACAAAAGAATCTGTCACTGTGTACTCATTTTGTTTGTGTCCCTCTACAGACACACAGACATAGACCGTGCTCCTCATCATCTTTATGTGGTTTGTGCTTTTATACCTCTGAAAAGATTTCAACTGAATAACTAGGACAATGTTTTCACCAGTTTTAGCATGTAACTTTATTAACAATATGTAAATAAAATCTCAAAGGAATACATTTATATCAATATAAAGCACAGACGTATAGCTTACTTAGGATGTATAGGTTCATTATCAGGTCATGTTGTAGGAATACTAAAAATATCTCAATGTATATAATATATAGCACAATAACAATCAACAAGTGTTCAAGCTTTCAAGATTAATTGGTATCCATAATATTGCCTCCCTCAATCAACACAGAGAACATAAATGTAGAATTTATAATTATAATATGCACTGTTTTCATACCGCAACGCCAAAAAACTGTTCAAGGTTTTATGAGAACAGACAGTTATTCAGAGTTTGAGTATTAATCGTATGACTTTATCTCTCACCTCAGGATCACTGTGCTCTGCTAAGTCTTGGAGTTTCTGACCAAACTCTTTTGCTTCCTGGAATATGGAAATAAGTTCAGATTTAGTGAACTTTTCCTTGGTAAACAGCTTTACTTTTTTTTTGAATTGGAAATTTATATTCTCAAATATTTCAATGATATTAAGAATATTGGCTTTTGATTCATTCTTGTTAAAGAAAGCAACCAATGATGACAGTACTTCAGCACTGATTAGTTCTCTTGTATTGGCTTGATTTTTAGACAAACACAGAAACACTTTTAAAACATAAAACTTGATTTTGACACTTCCCTTGTTTAACAAGGTAAGGAAATCTGGAATGTAATTGGCAATCATGTGGTGAACCTCAAAATTCAAACCCAGGTTCACTAGTAATTTTAGTCCAGCCAGTTGCTCATGGGAATTCAAGGGGTAAGAAAATATGTCCTTACAAACTTGATCTACGTACAAATCTCTTGCTTTTGGTTCTTGAGAAGACTCAGAGCTATCATCCACTGTCTTTAAATCTCTAGAATGCGCTTTAGCATTGGGATTATTGACTAAGTTTTCAATCATAACAGTAATACCTACATCATGAACTATATCTTGGGTAAATGGATAAGCAGGGCTGATGCCCATTATCATTGTAGCTATTTCATGAATGAAAGGATCCCTAGTTAACTTAAGCAGGGCAACCAGTTTATCAAACTCTTTAGGCTCTAAGCTAAAAGCACGTGATTTGCAGCGGCAGGCCTTTGGATTAGGCCCATATTTTTCCCTTTGCCTAATCTGACTTTTGATCTCAGCTAAGGTTTGGAAGTAAGGCCCATTATAAGGTGGGATCTTGGTCAGAGGCCGAATCCCCAAAGGAGTTTCAATCAAAGTCTCAATCAGGGTCCAGTCCCCTTCTGGAGGCAAGAACTCTTCCCCTCCCTCAATGGGGACTAGGACAATATACCTGGCCCTTGACCATGCTATTGCCTTTTGTTTTGTAGTAAGTTTGGGTTTGTGTGTGGGCTTGGACTTGGGCTTGGGCTTGGGCTTTGGCTTTTCCTGTATCTTAGGTAGGGGCTTGTAAACTTGAGGAGGGGTCTCTTCTTCAGGCCAGAACCAGGACCCTACACTAGGCTCTTCTCCATTCCAAAACCAAGAGCAAACATATTCTTCATCCTCATCACTGAATTTGACCCCAGTACCAGCTTTATCCCCAGCCCCACCCTTGATGTTGGCCCCGTCCCTTGACTCAGGATTAGACCCAATATTGGCCTTATTGGCACAGGACCTGATATTTTCCTCAATGCCAGCACCAACCCTGACTTCAGGGGTTATGGCACTGACCCTAGACACAGGCATAGCCTTTGACTTGTTTGAGGGCACTTGGTTTGGGGCATTTGCCGGGGGGTTTGTCTTAGTCTCAGCCAAGACTCTAGTCTTAGTCATATCTTCAGTCTTGTTTACTTCCATTGTCACAGCCACAGCCTCAGTGTTGATCACTGTCTGTGTCCTGGCTATTCCTCCATCGCCAGCCTTGACCTGGGTCACCAATTCTGTTTTCAGTTCTGCCTCAGCCACTGCCTCGGCCTGGGTCTCAGCCTTCACTCTAGCATTGGAAGAGCCACTGATTCCAGCTTTCAGGCCAGCCTCAGCCTCTCCTCTAGTTCTTTCCCTATCCCTGGAGCCAACCATGGTCCAAGTTTAAGGCAAGGCCAAGTTATGTACTCCCACCCCCATCACAGCCTTGACTGAAGGTCTGTCCCAGGTTGGTGTTTTCATAAAAAGTCCAGTAGTCACTCAGTCCCCTTTCCAACTACAGGCTCTGCCAGTGATATAGACAACATGCAGAGGAAGTTCACTCAAAGTAGGGAAGGATGGCTGTGCCTGGGCGCAGCCCTGTGGAGGGTGGTGGTCTTCAGCCACTCCAAGGCCACCAGATCTGCCACTGAAGTTGGACCTAGGGGTGGAGGAAGGAAATGGGGCTTTGAGTCTCTTCCAATTTTTTCTCTATATGCTAATTAGCACACAGAGACAAGAGAGTATGGAGATTCTGTACTAGGTGGGAAGAGGCAGCTAATTAGCAAATTCTCTCTCCCTTCATTTCACCCACTCCCTACACCTTCAAATGCCACCAGTCTCCTTTCCAAGCACCAAACAAGAGCATGACAGGTAGGAAAGCTTCATGGGAGTGAGAGAGGCTGAGGAATCCCTAGACTAGCTCTTGACCCCTGCTGGAGCCAAGCAAACGTCCACCATCTCCTCCTACAAATCTACCCAGACAGTCCCCACACTCATACCAACCTGCACTGATCTGGAGTAATTTTCTCCTCCTCTCCTTCATTCCAATGGTGATAAACCCTACAGAAGACCTACAGTCATACCTATGGACAAATAAACAAATTGGAAAATATGGAAACTAATCTCTTAGTGGACAGACCTTAGTCCCTGGTCCATATTCTCGCCTTTCCAGATACAGTTTATCTAGTGTCTCCCTCCTGATGGTTTCCTCCCTCTATTGCCCTGTTTCAGGGTTGCTCCTCCTCCTTCCCATTGCCCACCACTTTCCTCTTCAGTGATTTCCCTGGCATTTCCCTAGTTCAGAATTAGATTAGGGTGAAGAGAACAGGACAAATAAGTAGGGAGTAAGAAAAGCAGGTTTTAGCATTTCAAAGTTTACCAAGCCTCCCAATTAAATCAAGAGTGAGGGTAAGGGCAGACAATGATTATTGCTAAGCTAACAAAACAAAAGATGTGGAATTAGTCTCAGTCACCTCCTTTCCCTGTACCCTCATATCAACCTTAACAGATACAGGGCAAATTTCTCTTCTTCATTGTTTCCTAGCTTCAAGTTAGGCATACTATTTTATAAAGCTTCTTAACTGAAAGTTCCATAGACCTGGGGACAGATTTATCCACAGAGATTCACCAACACAGAGATCAATAAATGGAGATACAGGGCAGTACCTGTAGCTCAGTTGGCAGGGTGCTGGCCACATACACCTAGGGTGGCAGGTTCAAACCCAGCCCGGGTCTGCTAAGCAACAATGACAAATGCAACCAAAAAATACGTGGGTGTTATGGCAGGCACCTGTAGTCCCAGCTACTTGGGAGGCTGAGGCAAGAGAATCACTTAAGCCCAAGAATTTGAGGTTGCTGTGAGCTGTGAAGCCATGGTACTCTACCCAGGGTGATAGCCTGAGACTCTTGTCTCAAAAAAAAAAAATTGGTGATACAGGAAACAGTTTGAGACTAAGTCTTTTGTAGAGACCAGCACCGAGGGCAGAGATCCTTTCTTAATACAGATCAACAGATCACTGCTTGCCAAACATTTCTTACCTCCATTCTCACCTACTCATAAGTCTCCAAGCTCCTGTGCTTCATTACCAAAGACTGGAAATTTCCTTACAGAAGCAACTCAAACATCCCTACAAAGTAGTAGTAGTGTTAGCAGGGATGAAATGCCCAAACCACAAAGGCTGGGGAAACAATGAAAAGTATTATTTCCAAATTTCATCTAGGTTCTTATGTTTCCATCCTCTCACCCAAAGCCTGTCATTTTCTGCAACATAATGGTGGTAAAGGGATGGGGTTTGGAAAGCTTGCAGAGAGGAGATCTGAAGCTTCCCCCACCTCTAGCAACTCTAATCTTAGCCATAAAACACCTTTCAGCACTGCCATCTGTGCAAAAACCAAGCTAATTTTTTCTTTCCCCCTCCCGTTGAGGTATGCTGCCCCCTACAGATCATGAGAGAAATATGTAGTACTGCAAATTTAGGAACAAATCTCTACATACACAGAGTAGAACCTTTGTAAGTTGACGACCCAAGTGACTGTAACAAACTAGTCAACATACAGAGGTGGTCAACATAAGGAAGCAGGCCAACTGTACTCACAGGCACATGTACATGTCCAGTGTACAAAAATTAGGTCAATTTAAGGAGGTGGTCAATGTAGGGAGGTCAACTATGGAGGATATACTATATGTAAAAGTATGATAGATACACACTCAAATACCAAATGAAAATGAGTGGGAGAGACGTGTTATTAGTGGTCAGACCAGTAACCAGGCCATGAGACCCTTTTCGAATACAAGGCCTTGATTATCAAACATTAACGTTTTTTTACATGCTGTTCCTCCGAGTGCTCCCCAAAAAAACCGTCCTCGCCAACAGAGGCAGTCCCTCTTCCTCTTATATACTCCGCCATTTCACTGCTAGAAGCCTCTATTAAACCTCCATCCCTTCCCAAACATGGTCAGAAGTGGGGCGAGGGTCTGGAAATCAAGCTAGCAAAAAAACCAGATCACTTTTGTTGTTGTCATTCAAATTACCCCATCTCTCCCTCTCACCGCCCGGCTCCCGCTACTAGGTCGTGTACCCCACATTCATTTCCAAGACCCACATCCACATCCCCAAGTAATGCCCGCCTTCTCACTGACCTGCTCTGCTTTGACCAGAAGCACTTTTCTGATTTCTTTGCCTCAAGGGGTGCCGTGCCATACAGAAAGAGGAACGGACAGTCAGATGGGCACAAGGAGCGGCGGCAATGGCGGCGTCTGTGTGTGGGGGTTGCCTCGGTACCTGTGACTTAGGACGAAATATCTGCTTTATAAGATTAGGGCCGTGATTGCTAAACTACTGTCACTTTTTGGTATTCCCTTCTCTTTCCCATTCCCAGGGCTCCTCAGGACCTCACGCGAAGTAAACAATTAACATCTACCTTTTCTTCCGCAGTCTAGTCTCTGCCACGTCCCCATTACCCAAACCGGCAGCGGGAGGAGCCGGAGAGTAGTTAAAGGGGATCCGGCTTACGGAAGCGGAGTGATACCAAGCTTTGCCTAGCGCCGCTTCTGCCCGGTTCAGGTACGGGAGTACGCAGGGGGCGTAGTTCGAATATAGGAAAAACAGCGCTAAACTGAGTGAGGCAGACACCACAGTGTCTCTGTATTAGTGCTCTTCTTGTAGGAGTTCCCTAGCCAAGCCCACCATATTTTTTCTGAACTGAAATGCCGACGGGGTTCAGACTGTGGCGCTAGAAAATGAGCACTAGCCTGACAGGCGGACGGATACCAAAGTGTGCCGCCAGGGGCGGGGTCCAAATTACCATGGTGGGCAGACAGTGTCAACTGGATGTGTCCAACCTGTGGCCTGCGGACCCCATGGCGAATTGGTGAGGTCTTTTTTTGCTTATCTGTGGTGATGTCAGATATCACGACAAATATGCAGGGATTTTTTTTTCTCCTCAGCATTCCTTACTGTTTTTGTATTTAAAGTACCGACCAAGACAACTCTTATTCTTCCAATGTGTGACAGAGAGAAATAAAAGGTTGGATACCCTAATTGCACAAATTTGTGTTTCCTCTCTGAGACAAGTGCCTCTAAGCTGCCTCTCCAAATACTTAATTTTTTGCATTAAAAAGTTGAGATCCTAGCAAGGCCTCTGGAAAGCTGTTGTCTTGACTTGCAGATCAATATCAAACACTGTCTTTTCCATTTCCTCATGCCTGAGCATTTTGCCTTTATTGCCCAGCATATGTCTCGCACGGAAATAGTAGAAAGAAAAGTAGAACTGAATGGGGAGAAGCTCGTTAGTACCAAACTACCTCTGTATGTACGTGTCTTATTGCCAAAATATTCTAGCTTGAATGTGGGCATGAGGAAAACACCTCTGTACTCATGGAAGAGTATTAATACCAAAATACCTTTTTACCCACGAACCAACTCTCTTCCCCTTTTGTGAGCCCCCTCCCCGTGAGTCCCCTCCCCGGCTAACCCATCATATGTACTGCCCCGAAGGCCCAGTAGGGGTAATGTCAGGACTGCAGTCTGGGAGGGAGGGGAGGTCTCAGGCCGGGTTGCCCTGGGGCTTTAGGGTGGCCTTCCCATGCTTTTTCTTCACTGCTTCCTGGAGCCATGCAGGTAAGTGAATTAGGTGTGAGCTCTCACAAAGACCTCATCATTCCCCCTCTTAAAGGAAGGCTGACTTGGCCTCTAACCCTAGGGAATCAACTATTGGTCTGTGTCAAGAGTTGTTCATTCTCTTGCAAGGGTACAAGTGAATCTTTCTATGAGTAGAATATGAATGTTTTGACATAATAACTAAGAAAGTTACATGAAGGCTATGTTAACCAGTTTGATGGAAGTGTCTTGGATTGTGTATGAAAACACCACACTGTACCCCCAAAGTGCATCAATGTACACAGTTACCATTCAATAAAAAAAAAAAAAAAAGAGTTGTTCATTCTGCCACACTGCTTTATCTCCTTCCAAATGATAGTTTACTTTGTCATTGCGCTTGCCCAGTTGCCCACAAAGAGGGCCTTCTGCTGTCAGGACTAGTGTGGGGTCACACAGTCCTCCCTCTCTGTTGCCCCACATCCAAGTGTCAGGCACCAGTAGGGCCAGTCCTGACTCCTCTTCCAATGTTTTTTCAAAAAAGGGGACCAGGCTCAGCGCCTGTGGCTCAAGTGGCTAAGGCGCCAGCCACATACACCTAAGGTGGTGGGTTCAAGTCCAGCCTGGGCCGCCAAATAACAATGACGGCTGCAACTAAAAAATTGCCAGGCATTGTGGCAGGCACCTGTAGTCCCAGCTACTGGGGAGGCTAAGGCAAGAGAATCACTTAAGCCCAAGAGTTTGAGGTTGCTGTGAGCTGTGATGCTACAGCACTCTACCCAGAGTGACAGCCTGAGACTCTTGTCTCAAAAAAAAAAAAAAAAAAAAAAAAAAGAAAGAAAAGGAGACCAATACACATGCATTTCCCCAAGGCAAATCGCAGATCATCTCATCTGTTCTCAATTCCTCCTTTCCTCTCAGCCCTGTATCCTGCGTAATGAATGCATGTAATCTTTTCCCTTGAAGACATACAATTTTTTTATTCTTCCTTCCAAAAAGAGGTGAGTTTGAGTTAGACTGTCTCATGAAGGAAGGAACCAATTTTCCATCTTAATCAAAGCTGTGTCCTCAGCACATAGTAGACAGTGTAGTCAGTCAATGCTTAAGGGAGGCAAGGGGCCATAGAGTCATGATAATTTCATAGTACCCTCTGTTTGTTGCAGACCAATGCTAATCTATAGGTTAGCATTGCCTTTGCTGCACATAACCCCAATGTTCCACTCAAAGTCTGCCACACAAGAGCTGCTTTCTGTATATTTTTTTCAGTGGAAGAAGGGAGCAAGGATTTTTAAAAATGTATTTTGAAAAGAAGGCTTGAATATCTTAATGTCTTATATTGTAATGGATACTTTGAGGGATACATGTAATTTGTATTTAGTATCAGTAGTTTGTTTTTCTTTTTCTGTATTCTATTCCTATTTACAACTATGCCTTAATATACACCAAACCCCTATGAATTCATACCAATGATCCAATGGAAAAAGGTCAACTATATTAACAGACTGTTCACAAAAAGATACATCAGTGTTTCTTAAATATATGAGAAAATGTTCAGTATCACTGATAAATTCAAATTGTAATGATATACTATTTCTCATTTATCAAATTGGCAAAGAACCAAATGTTTGATAAATTGTGTTGGAGACGGAGTTGGAAAATTGGCACTCTCACACATTCTTATCAGGAGTTTGTGTGTAAATTGGCTTGCTGACTGTGAAGGTTATTTGGCGATATTTATCAAGATACAAAAGCATGTAGCTCCTGACCCGCAATTGCACTTTGATAATTTCTCCTGAAGTTATGCTTGTTTAGTACAAAGTACTACATGTTCAAGCATATTCACTGCAGACATGTTTTTAATAGTGAAAGATAGAAAAGTGTCTAAATATTCATCATAGGGGGTTGATTAAATAAATTATGGTGTATCTTCATGCAGTGGTATATTATGTAACTGTTAAAAAGAAAAAGCAGCACTATCTATACACACTGATGTGGAATCATCTCTAAAACACATTTCTACCTAAATGAAGCAAGGCAAAGAATAATTTTTTAGTGGGATATCCTTTGATGAAAATTTTTTTGTTACCTATATATTTTTGTATACTATATACTATGTCTGTTAGTATCAACAAGTATATGTATTTTATTATGTATATGTTATCTGTATCTGTATCTGTGACTATCTCTGTTAGTATCAACAAGTAACCAGTAACAGGACTTGATGTTGTTGGAAGGTAACTTATTGATAGGCAGATAAGAATGAGAAAGAAACTTGAAGACTTTTCAGTGTTTGAATTTTTCGTGTTTTTAAAATTTCAAACCTCATGTTTATGTCAATAATTAAAAAATAGATTTTAATCTAATTAAAATAAGCTTTAGAGCTCTTTCACCTTTTCTTCTCCATGAGAAGGACCCACTTCAAAATATCTTTGGAGATGCTTAAACTTTCTCTGTGTTCATCCTTGGAGGATCAGCCCACAGGGTCCTAGTGCAAGGCCAGTTCTGCTGCACCTGATAATATGGGCAGCCACTTGTGGGGAGACTTGAGTGACACACACTTTCCTGGGAAAGCCACTGCATGGCCAAGGGACAGGGTTTGGAAAGGTTGAGACATTTTTATTAAGCAGGCTGAAGAGAACTTCAGGCTCCCAATCCCACAGGGATTGAGGGCAAAGAAATCAAGATAAAGGGAGAGCTCCTCTGCAAGATAGAGGCTTCCAGTTCCCCCTAGACAGCTGTATCAATGTTGTGATTAGTATCTCATACCCCAGAACATCACCTGTTGTCTAGACAAATCTGTCAATATACATGTGTATTTTTCCTTTTTAAAATTTTTTCCAACATTTTCCCCCTAGAGTTGTCTTTTTCTCTCTTTTTATTCTGTAATTATAATTTTTCATTGTTTCCTTCGTTAATAGTGAGGGCTCCATTTTTGCTAGGTTTTCTACTCCTGTTATTTTTTCTCCCAATTTTATCCCTTAAGGTTGTTTGTTTGGTGTTGTTTCATTTTATATTATTTTTAGTTTTTCCATTTTTACTTTCTTCAGTAACAAGGGCTCCATTTTTACTATGATTTTCCTAATGCTTTTACTCTTTCTTTCATTTGTATTTCTCTCCTTTTCTCTCTTTTTATAAAGATTTTTCCACTTTTCTTATCTTTCCTACATAAATTTCTCAAATAACAACTAAGATACACACCCTATTTTTTATATCTTATATAATTTTTTTAAATTATCTTTATATACTTTTGTTATTATTTCTTCTTTCTGATCTGTTTTATTCTATTTCAATATGTATTTCATTAATTTCATTAAGTGTTCAAAAGGACACTTCAACACCTAAGCACAGAGCCTCACTCTGAGGCCTGGGTTGGGGTGCTACAGCATTGGCTTGGCTCAAGAAAACCCTGATTCCCTGGTCTATGGGGTACTTCTAGCTTTGACCTTTGGAAGGACACTAGTGGTAGGTCCCCACTATGATAAACTACTGTTTTTATTTTTTACTTCTCTATTTGGTGTAGGAGGGGTCTTGTTTTTACTCAGGCTGGTAAGGAGTTCCTGAGGTACCAACCCAACCCAACCCAGTCCCCCAGAGGCTGGGAATTATGGGCATGGATCAAAGCACCCTGCTGAATACCACTATTAATCCTGTCTCTCTATGATGTTCTTCTCTTCTTTTTGTCAATATGTCCTTTTACCCTGATTTCCTACTTTTTTTTCTGTCTTTTCTCCTTTCTTGCTCTTTATTCTTCTCTTCCTTTTGGTACCCTACCAAAAGGACACGTCAAAACCTAAGCACAGAAACAAATAGTACTTCATTTTGTATGGAACCAGAAAAAAAACATATAGCCAAGACTATTCTTAGTAATAAAAACAAAGCCAGAGGCATCACTCTACCAGACTTCAGGCTATATTACAAGTTCACAGCAATCAAAATGGCATGGTATTGCTACAAAAATAGAAACATAGACATATGGAACAGAATAGAAAAACAAGAGATGAAACCAGTCTTTAGTTGTCATCTGATCTTTGATAAACCAAACAACAGCATACAGTGGGGAAAAGAATCCCTATTCAACAAATGGTGCTGGGAGAACTGGATAACCACATGTAAAAGATAGCAACTAAACCCACATCTTTTACCACTTACAAAAATTGACTCAAGATGGATAAAAGATTTAAATCTAAGACATGAAGTGATAAGAATCTTAGTAGAAAGTGTGGGGAAAACTTTTAATGATATTGAAAGATTTTATGACAAATACTTTAGTGTAGCAACACGAAAAATAAACAAATGGGACTTAATTAAACTGAAAAGCTACACAACTAAGGAAAAATAAAGCAAAAAGACAACCTTATGAATGGGAAAAGATTTCTGTAGGGTATGACTCTGACAAAGGGTCTAAAATCAACAGAGAGCTCAAATTAATCAACCAAAAAAGAGCAAACAATCCGACCTACCATATGAACAGAATCTTCTCTGAGGAAGACAGATGAATGGCTAACAAACCTTTGAAAAAGTGCTCATTGTTCCTTGTAATCAAAGAGATGCAGCACAAAATCACCGTGATATATCACCCAACTGCAGTGAGAATAGCGCACATCACCAAGTCCTAAAGCTGCAGATGCTGGCATGGATGTGGAAAGAAGTGAACACTTTTACACTGTTAGTGTGACTGCAAACTAACACAACCTCTATGGAAGGAAGTATGGAGATTCCTCAAAGAACTCAAATTAGACCTGCCATTTGGTCCTGCAATCCCATTATTGGGCATCTACTCAAAAGAAAAAGAAATCATTTTATCATAAGGACATTGCACTAGATTGTTTATCACAGTTCAGTTTACTATCACCAAAATGTGGAAACAACCTAAATGCCTATCAACCCAGGAATGGATTAAGAAGCTGTGGTATATGTATATCATGGAATACTATTCAGCCATTAAAAAAGAGAGATCTTACATCTTTTGTATTAACCCAGATAGAGGTGAAACACATTCTTCTTAGTAAAGTATCACCAGAATGAAAGAGCAAGAATACAATGTGCTCAATTATAATATGAAGCCTGCAGATGATCTAATACATGCCCACATAAGAGAAAAACTCAAATCAATTCAAGGTGGGGGGCAGGGGAATGAGGGAGCAGGGAGAGGGAAGGATAGAGGGAGAAAAGTGTGCTCCTACTTAATGGGCACCTCTTGGATATGGGACACAATTGTAAGAGGGACTGTACCTAAAAAATGCAAACATTGTAACCTAATTATTTGTATCCTCAAATTAACCTGAAACAAAGAAAAATTATTCCATTTCTTCTCTGTGGAATTTTATTTACACATTGTTTTATTATTCCTTCAAGGTTAGCCTAGATTTTGCAGCATGCACCTTTGACCTATTTGAATATATGATAGATGATGTTTTTTAGTACTTTCCTGTCAACGTTATGACTATAGAACATTTTAACACTATTAACTCCCTTCAGCCTTTTCTGCTATTGTTTTAATAGAACTTATGTCTATTTATTATGTAACCTCCCAAAAAACATGGTTCTCTAATAGAGTCAATATTAATTTAGATTTACCCAGATTTTTATCTGTTGCAGTGGTCTTCATCTATCCCTGCATTTTTTTAACTTGGAATAATTTTTATTTTGCTTGAGTAACCACTGTCTTTTGATTGGATCTGATGGAGATAAATTATTGTTTTATTTGTCTAAAAACTTTACTATAATATATAAAGATTATTTTTGCTTGGCATAAAAAAAGTTCTCATTTCTTTTCACCTCTTAATTATGTCATTCTGTTATCTTTTGTCTCTTTTTTGAGTCAGAGTCTTGCCCATTACCCAGGCTGGAGTGCAATAGCAGCACCATAGCTCACTACAACCTTACATTCTTGGGCTCAAGTGATCCTCAAGCCTTAGCCTCTGGAGTACCTGGGGCTACAGACATTGCTGTTGCTCAGGCTGGTCTCAAATTCCTGAGCTCAAGCCACCTCCATTGTTCTTTGTTGGAAACTTTGCTAGTAGTTTTGTTTGTTCTTCTTTGATGGTAACAGATTTTTTTCCTCTGGATGATTTTTTTCATTGTTTGTTTGTTTTTTAAAGAAGTTTTATTAAGATAAGCTCAGATGTATATTTATTCTACGTAGATTTTATAGAGCTTCTTAAGTATGTGGATTGATTTTTAAAATCAGTTTTGGAAAGCATCTCATTAATTTCATTTCCTAATATTGCTTTTGCCCCATTTGATCATACTTCCCTCCCAACTTCACCAGTCTTCTGTGACTGCAGTTATCTCACTTTGATCATCATTATATTCCTGTGGGAACTTTCCATCTTTTTTTTCCTCCCTGCCTGAATATTTTTCTGATCTATTTTGAAGTATACTAATCATCTCTTCTGCTATGTCTATGCTGTTGCTAAATCCCTTGAGATATTAACCCTTAGAGGGAGCTTTGGTCTTATATAAAATACTCTATCATATCTACTATTTGACCTTTTTGTTGAAATAACAAACACACTATTATAGAAATTTTTAGAAAAAATAAAATGTCTGTCATGATTTTTCTATCCTAACAGCAAAATTTAAGAGATTTTTATTCTATGTTACATTTTTCTTCACATTTTTAAAATTATTTTTACCCTCTGTTAATCAAAAATTTCATTGTGAAATATTCATAGATTCAAATACAGTTGTTAGAAACAGTACAAAAAGATCTCATGTGCTCTATACAAAAAGATCTATATGTGCTTTTCCCTGAAGATGATATCTTGCAAAATGATATTGCGATTTTATAATCAGAATAATGTCAATGATAAAATCCCCTGATCTTATTCAGATTTTTCTAGTTTAACTTTTGCTCATTGGTGTGTCTATATTTCCATAAGTGCAATTTTATCATACACATAGGTTCACACATTTACAGTCAAGATATTTAACAGTTTATCACCACAAGTATTCGTGTTTCCCTTTTCTAACCATACCTACTGCTCTCCTTCCATCCTTCACCACTTGCAACCACTAATCTGTTCTGAATCTTTATAATTTTGTCAGCATAAGAACGTTCTGTAGCTAGAATCATAGACTATGGAATCTTTTGGTATTGACTTTTTTACTCAACATAATTCCCTAAAGATCCTTCTAAATTGTTGGTTACATCAATAGTCTATTCCTTTTTTGGCTTAGTGGTATTCCCTGATATCAATGTACCACTGTTTATTTAACCATTTACCTATTTAATGACATCTGGATTGTTTCCAGGATTTTTGTCCCTTATGAATAAAACTGTCATGAGCATTTGTGTACATATTTTTGTGTAAACAGATCTGGCTTTAGAGAAACTAGTCTGGGAAGCTGGAAGCTATGCCCATAGTTGCCTATAGAGTGCTTGGAAGAGAATGGGTTATGAGAAGATTTGGAAAACCCTTAAAGTGATGAGGTCCCAGAGGCCTGAACTGCTTGATCTCTCTAAGATGCCCTTACTACAGTGTGGACACATGTAGCAGACACTGATGAGGGAAGGGGAAAAGGAAGAGGAGAAGAGAGAAAAATTAGTGAATGGAAAAGGGATTTGAGGCTCGGCGCCTGTGGCTCTAGCGGCTAAGGCGCCAGCCACATACACCTAAGGTGGCGGGTTC
>NW_003852714.1:307258-316694 GCF_000181295.1 Otolemur garnettii
AATGAAAAGGAATTTGAGATCAACTGCTTATGGACCAGAATATACTCACCTTCAGTCTTTTATGATAGATAGCAATTTTCCAAACAGAATTTGTATCATACTACATGTACTGTTTCATAAACTGCTTTTAAAATACATTTTTTTCTCTTTGCAAAATTTTTATCTTTTTAATCAGAAAGAAAGACAAAGAAAAGTGGAGACAGGTATCTTGTGCTGATCAAATCCAGAATTGCAGTTCTGAAAACCCAGACAATAAAAACTTAAAGAATGAAGAAAGTGTCTTTGTTCCAAAAACATTGCTGCCCTTACAAAAAACCTTTCAGAAAATATCAGTGTTTTTCTGGAGGGTAGAAATATGTTGGAAATGTCAGGAATAATGATATCTTCTTAGTGGTGTTAAAGTGTTTGGCCAACATATATTGTGTTATATGTTCTGTATTTCTAATTTATAAATTTAATCTCACAAAAGACTGTGTAATTCCTATTGGTAAAACTATTTGAGGCTTAGAAGGGAAGAATTTTCCATAAGCAGAAGTCATTTTTTAACTGTCAGTTTTATTAAACTATAATTTACATACAGTGGCATTAATTCTTTTTAGCATACAGTTCTTTGGGTGTGTACAAATGCGTGCCTTAATGTAACCATCGCAACAATCAAGACACAAGACATTTCCATCACTTCCCCAAACTTTCCTTACATCTCTTGGAAGTAAATCCTTCTCTTCATCCTCTGAATGTTACCTCTGCTCTGTGGCTGTACCTGCTGTTTCTTTTTCCTTTTGCAGAAATACATATCAATAATCTTAGGCATTTTGACAGCCCAGTTGTCTTATAAACAGTATATGGTACTATCACTGCTTTTTAAAATTAAAATGTCCACTGATGCAAGGCATGGATGACTATGCTCACTTCAAACCTCATGGGCTGACATGGTTCAACAAAGTACATTTTCGTTTACTTAAGAGACTGCTTAGGTTCAAATTCCAGGACTGCCACTCACTAGTTGGCTGCTTTTGAGTCATTCACTTCAATTCAGTAATATAGTTTCCTTTTGTGCAAAATTTAGAAGGAAAAAGAAAAACAAGCAAAAAGTACCATCATCTTTTGAGATCTTAAAAATTAAACTATCCAGGCTGGGCGCCTATAGCTCAACCGGCTAAGGCGCCAGCCACATACACCTAAGGTGGCGGGTTAGAATCCCCAGCCCGGACCCGCCAAACAACAATGACGGCTGCAACCAAAAAAATGGCCGGGCGTTGTGGCGGGCGCCTGTGGTCCCAGCTACTTGGGAGACGGAGGCAGGAGACTCGCTTGAGCCCAGGAGTTGGAGGTTGCTGTGAGCTGTAATGCCACGGCACTCTACCCAGGGGAACAGCTTGAGGCTCTGTCTCAAAAAAAAAAAAAAAATTAAACTATCTGGAATCACTATATGTCATAATTTTTTCAACTGGGAAGAGAGGAATGGTATTGTATTCCTTGGCCAAGTTACTTAACCTTCGTGTTTACACTTGTGAAGAATGGTGGAAATGAGTGTACTTCCTTTATAGAGTTGTTATTATAAAGGTTAAAAAAAAACACAATTCACGTAAAAAGTCCTTTGAACAATGCTAGGCTTTTGTAAATACTAAAAAAGTGACCTATCATAATTATAATTTGAACATGTATAGCTTGAATGCACTACACATTGAAGAAGGCTTAATGATCTTACTGCTGTAGTATGTCTATCAACTGATATAATTTTATCATCATCACTAGTTTTCATAGTAACTGCTGTTTATACCTTATGTAATTATCTTAAGAACATTTCACAGACATTTGAAAAAAACAAAGAACAGGTACACCCAAGAGTAATCTAAATATTTTATTAACATCAGGTTTTAGTTCTATTTGGGGGGCATCAGGAACTATGAACAGTATATCGAGGCAAAGAGAAAAAAATCTCCTTGCCCTGAGGTTTTTACTCAGCCTTCAACATTTAGCCCGCAAGCCCATTAGAGTTTCAATATGACTTTTATTATTAAAGGAAAACTCATATTTCTAATCTTACATTCCGCCAAAAACAAAAGTGACTTAATGCTTTCTCTACACCTTATAGAGCCATTTGAGAATTGAAGGATCTAATACATTTTAGCAATTGTTAGTAGTAATTTTAAGTAATTATCCATTCACTATTAGTCATATGGTACATATTCTTCAAATTGTTTATCTTTCTGCAATATATTCATTTATATATCAAGACACCAAATATATATCCACATATAACAACATATCTTTTGAAAGATCTGAAATACTTTCTACATACTATCTTACCTTACCTCCTTCTATTTTTATTTATATCTCTGCATTTTCCTTTGCCATTTCATTTGGCTGAGCACATTTTCACATGTTTATTTCATATTTATATGGTTTGTTGTATGTTTTGTTGCTATTCATTGCCCATTTCACTATTTGTTAAGAGATCTTTATATATTAAGGATATTAACTCTATGTCTGCAATATAGGTCACAAATATTTCTTTCCATCTTTTTTGTGTATATTTACAATAGAACTTCTGAAGGTTGACCACCTATGGGACTGTAACAAACTGGTCAACATATGGAGATGGTCAACATAAAGAACTTCCATTGAGTATGTGTGCATGTCTGGTCTCTGAAAATTAGGTCAACCTTATAGGGAGATGGTCAGCTATGGAGATTCTACTGTATATGCTATTTATGTGCAGTTTGTGCATGCTATATATGGAAAAAGCTATACTGAAGGCATTAATATATATTACAACATTATGTAAATATATTACATAATATATTAATTACCAAATTATAACATTAAAATATGCTAGGACATATATAAACATGTCTATACTTGAGACATTTCAAATTTTATAGTTATTTTTCTTTTAAAATGTACTACATTTCATTATTTAAGTGAAAAATAAACAATATATTTGGAGACATGGAAAATCTGTCAACACATATGATGGGGTAGAAAATATTGAGATATTGAGAATTTCTAGGGTTTGAGTCTCTGAAAAGTAATTTACATTATTTTCCTCTGAGGAAAATCACTTCTCCTAACACTTGATCTGAATCATGGCAACGATAAAAGGTAGGACCAAGGAAATAAAAATGGATAATACCTGGAATATAGTAATTCCGTGTAAGTTTTAATACCCTGCCCCTCAAGTCAGTTTTTCTATATCAGTAGCCTATTCTTCTGCCTGAACAGCACAGCACGTCAGGAACCAGTCATTGTTCATGATTTTCCCTCCATACCACACACACATACACCTGGGCATCTTGTTCCAAGTAGCAGTATTTCATTCCCACCATCATTATCTTCATCATCAGCAGAGTTACTGAGTTAGTGAGGGCCATGTCTTAGATTTAAATTCAGTATAACACAGCTTCAGACCCATACTCTTCTAAAAATTGTTTTTAAAATTCAGATTAATATGAGGGTATTAATATTTAGGTTACACTGTTTTTATTTCTAAGGTAAAGTTCAAGTTGTAGTTGAGCCCTGTACTCAACACTAATAGAGCCAGGACTCTTAACCATATCACCTCTTTCCCAGGGAGATCATCATCATCACCAGAATCAATGAGCATTTATGCAGTCACTCTCAACACTCCCTGTGACCTATGTGCCGTGAAACATCAAAGCAAACATTAAACGATGTCATTTGTGGAAGTTATGATGAACAATGTAAAACAATAGTGATATATAAAGAGAAGGGAAACCTCACTGGAGTTGTCAGTTACTTCTTGAAGAGGGGATTGGCCTGGTACAATAGGCAGGACTCTTGAGGAGTGGATGAGTGTAAGGGGACAAGGAGTCTAGCCTGATTGAAATTAAGAATGGGGGCCTCCCAGGGGTGCAGACAGGGCTCTGAGATATGTGACTGGACATTACAGAGGTTTGAGGTCATCTGGGTTAGGGCCAATCAGGGAATGAGCAGTTTACCTCTATGGGATGCTACATACTAATAGCTCCTCTATACAATGAATTGGCACAAGTGTTGGTAGTAAGAAAACCCATATATCAGTCACTCATCTATGGGGGTAGAGAAGAAGCAGGAGCACTAAGGATAGTAAAGATAAGTCAATGTTCTGTTCGCTAAAGCTTCACTAATAATTGGAAGCAGATTTCAAGGGGAATGGCTTACAAGTAATTGAAACAATCTCTCTGGGAATGATACACTCCCTTTAAGTTTTCTCTTCCCCCATGGATTTCCATTTGCCAACAAGTTCTTGCCTGCATTCTGGAGTCACATTCTTTTTATTTTTTTCTTTCAGATTAATATGAGGGTACAAATGTTTAGGTTATTTTGTTTTTGCTTCTAAGGTAAAGTTAAAGTTGTAGTTGAGCCCTTTACCCAGGGAGTGTGCTGAATACCCTTATATTGTGCACATTAGGTGAGAACTTGCCAATCACCCTCCCGCCTCTGAATTCCCCTTTCCATCCTCTTCTCTCCCCCTCACTTGTATATACTTGTGTTTTTGTTTTGTGTGGCATGTGGTTGTATATATTGGTTTCATATTAGTATTGAATACTTTGGATAGTATTATTCTTGTGATACTTTACTAAGAGGAATGCTTCAGCTCCAACCAGGTAAGATGTGAAATCTCCGTATTTCCTTATGGCTGAGTAGTTGGAGTCATATTCTTAACTAAGCATTCCCTCGGGCAGGCGTAGTGGTTCATGTCTGTAATCCTAGCACTCTGGGAGGCTGAGGTGGGTGGATTGCCTGAGCTCACAGATTTGAGACCAGTCTGAGCCAGAATGAGACCACATCTCTAAAAATAGCTGGACATTGTGACAGGAACCTATAGTCCCAGCTATGTGGGAGGCTTAGACAAGAGAATAACTTGAGCCCAAGAGTTCGAGGTTGCTGTGAGCTATGAAGCCATAACACTCTACTGAGGGTGACAAAATGAGACTATGCCTCAAAAAATAAAATAAAATAAAGCATTCTTGCAAATATTAGTATTTGCTCTATAATTTAATTTGTTTAATCTATGCATGTTACCAGGAATTATTCACTGAAGCTTTCCTCCTCCTTTGTGGCTTGAACTTGTTTCATCAGCTCAGATAATTGTCTTACAATACAACACTGTTCTGACAAGTTTAGTCATAAATTAACACTCACCGTCACTATCTTTTTTATATTGTTCTGGTTCACTTTTCATTTCTTCAGAGTTAAGATAGGACTGTGGTTGCTGGCCAAGTACCCCATTGTGGAGATAATCCTCTGATGATGTAGATGTATGACTTTGAATGACAGTTTTGCTATTTCCTTTAGATGTCCATTTGGCTATAGTGGAGTTCTTGTCCAAGTTCAACCATGTGCTATTGACACAGAATTTGCTATTCAGATGCTACCAATCCATTTAGAAATGAGCTAACTGGGATATCTGGGATATTATCTATGCATTCATTCAATTATTCATCTGAAAAAAAATATGGTGAGTGTTTGCTCCTTCCATTAGCAAGGACATCAAGTTCCAATGGTGATTGTGAATCACTCCAAGAACTTGCCCTCCTCCTTGAAGATAGGAATCAACATCCTCTCACAATACTAAAGAATAGGTCCAAGACACCAGAACATTACAAAACCAAAGAAGTATCCTCATTCTTTTTTACTGTTTCAAAACAGTACTGTAGCTTTACAAATAATGTCTCGGAAAATCTCCATAGTCAGACAAATGTATCTGTGTGGTAGAGCTCAATTAATTTAGAAATGTCATAAGAAACAATATTATTTCAAGTAATACACAGCATGGAAAGAAAAAAGTATTACTTTGTTTTCCCCTTTTATATGTTTCAAGGCCTTATTTTTTCCAGAGTATTTTGTGCATAATGCTTTGGAATCCCAGCTTCCATTTGTAATTACACACAAGGCTCTGTACATAAGTTATGTTTAGATTTTTTTAGGATAAATTAACATGAGGGATCTTGGGTAATATATTAGAGCCAGGGAAAGGAGTGCACAGAGTATTGAAGAGAAGATCACACAAAAGGTTAAGGAGAAATCTTTGACCAGCCATTACAAAGGTGAGACTCTGGAAAGTGTGCTTTCTGGGAACACCTCTCTACAGTTTGAACTTATCGACAGATCTTCATGAGCAGAGAGCAAAGGATGTCATCATATTGGTGTGGCCACAATGGAGCAGTAATCATAGGAAAGACATTCTCTCCATGGCTCCTTATATATGAGACAAATGACTGGCAAGTAGCTGAGATTTAAAGCTAATATAGGCATTGTCATCTTTCCTGTCACATAGAATGGCACATACTTGCGACTCAGCATGTGGTTATGAACAATCAAAGGTGACTTCTAGGTTTAGTCTGTGAGTGAGTACCCACATACTCATGGGGGAAGGCTACAAATAAGCAATAAAAATAAATGAAGTACTGATACATGCTTCAGCATGGCTAAATCATGAAAACATACTAACTTAAAGAATCCTGTCACAAAGGACCATGCATTTTCTAGTTTCATTTATGTGAAATGTCCATAATTGGCAAATCTATCGAGACAGAATGTATAATAGTGTTTGTCTAGAGCTTATAGGTAACGGAAATTATGGTGACAGCTAAGAGGAGCACAGTTTCTTGTGGAGGTAATTAAAATGTTATAGAATTAATTGTATTGATGTACAATTCTATGAATATGCTAAATTCCACTGCATTGTATACTTTAAACAGATGAGTTTTATGTTAGGTGATTTACTTATTTACTTATCTATCTAAATAAATCGGTTACATATATTTGAAGAAATAATGTCACAAAACATCCCATATGGATGCAAAACACTAATCTACATAAATCTCAACAAACTGTAAGTGGGATAAACAGACAGAAATGTAAACATATCACAAACCCTTGAAAACCAATGACAGCAAGTCTGGGAGGTAATTAGACAAAACTGAATAATCAAATATAAGAAAATCCCAATAAAATGATAGCTGACTTCACATTAGAAACACTGGAGGCCAAACTGCAATGGTGTGGAATCCGGAGCGAGATGGTGGCCAAGTAACAGTTTCCTTGCTACCAGGTGTGGTGAGATTGGGGAGAGAAGACTCCAGGCACCTCTAGCATGTGGGCTCTGCCCAGAACCATCCCTTTGGCGAAACAGGGAGATAGAGACTTATGGACCCCCAGGAGGAGGACAAAAGCAGTGGAGAAGTGCCAAGTGGTTGTGTTCCTTCGGTATGAGGCCATGGCAGCTGTCATGGCTATACCTACAACAGCGAGATTATAGACAGAGAAAGCCTTCCCTGTGGGTTGTTTTGCTTTTTTGGACTTGGGCACACAGTTGAATTACCTTGGGAGAACTTGGGTGAGATTGTGGGTGACTTTACGCATTGTCCAGGGTCTGGGACTCAACTGCTGGGCCTGAATGGAGGCTATCATTGTTCAGCTGTGGGCTGCTCATAGCCATTGCAGGAGAGCTGCCCTATAATCCCCACCCTCAGGGTCACAGAGTGAGGCCTGGGCTGGGAGATCTTGGGCAAGTGATTTAGTGACTGTGAACAGTGGCAAAGGCCAGGACTGAGACTGAGGGAAGATTAGAGGTTTCAGTGTCTCGCAATATGAGAGCTGCCTTGCAGCCTCAGCCCTTAGGGGCATAGACTGAGGCCAGTTTTGGCACAACTGATAAGTGGGCAGCCACTTCAGTAGAGATCCCATTGACATATGCTTTCCTGGGAAAGCCTATGCTTAGCTAAGGTTAACAGTTAAAATGTCTTTTAAGTGGGCTGAGGAGAGATTCAGGTTCTCAACCCTGCAGGATTTGAGGGCAAAGAAGTCAGCAGAGGCCTCCAGTCTCTATCTTATACAGCTGTATAAGATTGTGATAAGCATCTCATACCCCAGAAGATCACCTGCTGCACAGACAATATTCAGTAAGATATATATACTGCTTTGGTTTTGGATTTGTTTTCTTTCTTTTTTTTTTTTTAATTTCAACTTTCCCCCCTAGATTTTTCTTTTCTTTTTATTTCTTCATTTTTCTAGTGCAAATATAATTTTCCATTGTTGCCTTTTTTAATAATAAGAACTTCATTTTTGCTAGTGTTTCTGCCCCTGTTATTTGGTTTTTCCCCCAATTTTATCCTGCAAGGTTATCTGTTTCATTGTTTTGGTTTGACTTATAGTATTTTTGTTTTACATCTCTATTTGGTGGATGTGGGGTATTGTGTCTGCTCAGGCTGGCAAAGAGTTGCTGACCTCGAGGGAACCACCCAACCCAATGTCTGGGGGTTTTTAAGGTATAGGTCAAGGTACCCTAACGTACACCTTTACTACTCCTGTCTCCCACTTCCTGTGTCTCTCTTCTGTTTGCCAATATTCTCTTTTACTAACCACCTCTCCTTTCTCTTTTTCCTTTTATTTAATCTTTTTTTCCTTTCTTGTTCTTCAATCTTCTCATTCTTTTTGTCCTGTACCAAAAAGACTCATCAAAACCTTAGGCCAGAGTCATTATAACCTAAAGAGCAAGAGGAAGTGAAAGGAAAATTAGGGAAAGGAAACAAATAAAAGAAAACATTCACGTGGAAGAAACAGCAGAAAAACCCTGGCAACATGAAAAACCAGTCCAGAGCAACTTCCCCAAGGGACCATGAGGTAGTTACTACAGAGGATTCCACCTATAAAGAAATGTTAGAAATGACAGAAGAGGAATTTAAAATACAGGTGATGAAAACAATGAAGGAAATTGCTGAGAAAGTGGAAAATAACCAAAAGTAAATCCAAAAACAGAATCAAATAAGAGATGAAAGGTATGAAGAATATAGAAAGGATATAGCAGAGCTGAAGGAATTCAAGCAGTCAGTTAGGGAACTTAGAGATGCAATATAAAGTATCAATAACAGATTAGACCATGCAAAAGAAAGACTCTCAGAGGTAGAGGATAAAGCTATTGAGATAACTCAGATAGTTAAAGAGGCAGAAAAAAAGAGAGAGAAAATAGAACATTCACTGACAGAATTATGGGACTTTATGAAGCATTCAAACGTATGAGTCATAGGTATCCCAGAAGTGGAAGAATTATGTCCCAGAGGAACGGAAGCCATACTATACTATAAATGAAAATTTCCCAAATATCACCAAAGATTCTGACACACTCCTTTCAGAGGGATATCGGACTCCAGGTTGCCTCAACTCAAATAGAGCTTATCCAAGACACATTGTGATGAACCTGTCCAAAGTCAAGACAAAAAAAGATTCTACAAGCAGCCAGAAGTAAGTGCCAATTGACCTACAGGGGCAAATCCATCAGGGTGACTGCAAACTTCTCTAATGAAATTTTTCAAGCCAGAAGACAATGGTCATCTACCTTTAATCTACTTATGCAAAACAATTTTCAGTCCAGAATTCTATATCCTGCTAAGCTAAGCTTTAAAATTGATAGTTGACAGAGAAATCAAAT
>NW_003852714.1:318010-322447 GCF_000181295.1 Otolemur garnettii
TTTTGGCGGGCCCAAGCTGGGGATTCAAACCTGCCACCTTAGGTGTATGTGGCTGGCACCTTAGCCGCTTGAGCCACAGGCGCCGAGCCTTCAAAATATTTTTAACAACATTTTTTTCTAGCATTATTATGATTTCATGTCTTACATTTAAGTCTATAATCCATCTTGAATTAATTTTAGTGAGTGGTGAGAAATACGGATCCTGTTTCAATTTTTCCAGCACCATTCATTTAATAGGGATTCCCCCCCTACCACCAGAATATACTGCATTCTACTTTGTCAAAGATCAGATAGCAATATGTGGGTGGTTTTATATCTAGGTTCTCTGTTCTGTTCCATTGGTGTATGTCTCTGTTTTGTGTCAATACCATGTTGTTTGTTTACTATAGTCTTGTAGTATAGTTTAAAATCTGGGAAAGTGATATCTCCAGATTTGTTTCTTTTGCTAAAGGTTGCTTTGGCCATTTGAGCTCATTTCTGGTTCCAAACAAAGCATAGAATTATTTTTCTAGACCTTTGAAATATGACATTGGTATATTGATGGTGATTGCATTAACTCTGTAAATCACTTTGTGTGGTATGGACATTTTAAGAATGTTTATTTTGCTGAACCATGAACATGATATGTTTCTTCATTTGTTGAATCATCTGCAATGGTACTGACTTATTTACGTTGATTTGACTCCAGGGGTCTGTTGGTAGAATCTTTGCAGTTTTCTAGATACAAGATCAAGTAATCAGCAAAGAACAAAAGCAAATAGACAATCTACAGAATGGAAGAAAATATTTAAATGTTATGCATCCAATAAAGGGTTAATAATCAAACTCTACAAAGAATTGAAGCATATCAGCAAGAAAAAAATCAAACAACCCTATTTTCAAAAGTGGGCAAAAGACATGAATAGAAGCTTTTCAAAAGAAGATAGACTAAAGACCAATAAACATATGAAAAATGCTTAATGTCATTAATCAACAGAGAAGTGCAAATCAAAATCACAATGAAATACCACCTAACCCCAATGAGAATGGTTTTTATCAAAAAGTCCCAAAACAATAGATACTGGCCTGCATGTGGAGAGAAAGAAAAACTTATACACTGTTGGTAGGATTGCAAACTAGTATAACCTCTATGAAAAACAGTATGATTATTCAAAGAACTGAAAGTAGACTTACCATTTTATCCAGCAATCCCACTACTGGGTATCTATCCAAAGGAAAAAAGGTTATTTTACAAAAAACAAACTTGCACTAGAATGTTTATTGCAGCACAATTTACAATCACAAAGATGTGGAATCAACCCAAGTACCCATGAGTGGTTTAATAAAATGTGATATATGTATATCATGAAGTATGATTCAGTCATAAAAAGTGCTTTAATACCTTTTCCAATAATCCGGATGGGACTGTAAACCATGCTCTTAGGTGAAGTACTCCAAGAATAGGAAAATAAACACCACGTGTACTTGCTATTAACTAACTTGGAACTAAACTGATCAGCACTCATGTGCACAGATGGAAGTGAAACTCAGTAGAACTCAAGCAGGTGGGAGACAGAAAGAAGGGATGGTTGAAAACATACCTAATAAGTATAATGTACACTATATACGTAATGGACACACTTACAACTTTGACACAAGCAGTACAAAAGCAATCCATAACTAAAACATTTGTACCCCATGTAATATTCAGATGTAAAAAAAAAATAGAAAGAAAGTAAAATTAGCTTAGAATTCTGTATCCAGTAAAATTATCTTTTGAAAATGAAGGAGATAGCCTGTGTTCTGAGCTAGTAGTATAAGGACTGAGCCTTCAACATGTACTTGATTTGCTTCAGTGGCCTAAGATTTCCTAACAATAAGGTTGAAATTTATTTCCCACCCAAAAAGAAGTATAAGTTGGCCAACTCAGCCACTGGGAAGAAGAGGAGCAAGAAAAAGAAGGAGGAGGCCTGTTTTAGTTACATAGGGAACATCCTAAAGCAAGCCTACCCTGACTTCAATGGGCACTCCTGGGTTTTGGATGCACTAGGCTCTCTGAATGACTGGAAACTGGAATACATGAGCCTGGAGGCATTTTTACTGGCCTTCTATAACCATAGAAGAGCTATCACCAGCAGGGAAATCCTTGGAGCAGTTAAGCATATATCCTCTCAGAAGAGCTTTTGAATAAATGAAGTTGTTCTGAACAACTCTGTTGTTGAAATGAGTGCACTTATCAAAATTGGATGTATGTCAGAGGGCTGGGCTGGAAGACAAGGTGTCTGAAAAGCTGTCTTGCTGCCTTGGGAATTACGGTGTTGGATCTTTTATTTTCAATGTCCAATTTATGGAAAAAACAAAGGAAAGGCATTTTCAAAAAAAAAAATAAGGAGACATGAAGACTTTCTAAGACAAACAAAAATTTAGGGAATTTGTCACCACTAGACATGCCTTGCAAGTTAACATTAATCTGAAGCAGTGATTAAGTTTATATATGTATTGTCATATCCAGAGCAACCACTAAGACAATAGCTAAAACATATTTAAAATTTATTTAAAAAGTAAGAATTAAAAGGGCACATTAGAAAATACGTCCTTAATTTGAAAATGAGAAGTAAAGGAGAAAATAGGAATGAGGTACAAAGAAAAGGACAAAATCACAAACATAAATCCAATCGTATCAACAATAACATTATTTGATAGTGCATCAAACATTCCTATCGAAATGCAGAGATTCATTTTTTAAGGCATAGATTCTTTGATTGAATAAGAAAATAATTTCCTGTTACAAAGAGACACACTTCAAATGAGAAGATGGTGAACTATGGCCTGTGGGCTCAATTTGGCTTATCGTTTGTTTTGTTAAAAAAAATTCATTAAAACAAAACCTGTGTTCATTTATTTACATATTGCCAATGGCTGCATTCATACAACAATGCCAGAGAAGTATGGATGGAAACCATGTCGCCTGCAGAACCTATAATATTTAATACAGGCACTTTAAAGAAAATGTTGGCTGACTTCTGCTTCAGATTCAAAGACACAAAATAGGTCAAAAGTACAAATATAGAAAAAGATTTACTATGTACCTAGGAACCAGAAGACCACTGATACAGCTATACTAGTATCAGACAAATAGCCTTTTTTTTTTTTTTGACACAGAGCCTCAAGCTGTCCCCCTGGGTAGAGTGCCGTGGCATTACAGCTCACAGCAACCTCCAACTCCTGGGCTCAAGCGAGTCTTCTGCCTCCGCCTCCCAAGTAGCTGGGACCACAGGCGCCCACCACAACGCCAGGCTATTTTTTGGTTGCAGCCCTCATTGTTGTTTGGCGGGTCCGGGCTGGATTCGAACCCACCACCTTAGGTGTACGTGCCTGGCGCCTTAGCGGGTTGAGCTATAGGCGCCGAGCAAATAGCCTTTAAGATAAAAATTTTTACTGAAGACAAGAAAGGCATTTTATAGTGATCAAAGTTTCCATAAATTGAGAATGTATAACAATTATAAGCCAGGCTCTAGCTGTGACTACAACATGGTATTTTTACACAAGAATAATAAAGTGAATTAAGTCTTAAAAAAGATATATGTACAGTATCAGAAAATAAAAACTAGCAGGATGTTATATACATATATAATATATGCATGGGGGGGGGAGAGAGAAAAGAGATTGATTTTAAGGAATTGGTGCATGTGATTTTAGCAAGCTCCAAATCTACAGGTTAGGGAGGAAAGCTGAATATGCAGGGAAAAGCTACCGTTTAAGTCCAAAGACAATCTGTAGATAGAATTATCCCTTCTTCCAGGGAGTTCTGTCTTTTTAAATTAAATCCTTCAACTGATTAGATGAGATTCACTTAACATTATAGAAGGTAATCTGCTTTACTCAAGGTGTACTGACTTAAATGTTAATCTCATCTAAAAATTATCTTCACAGAAACATCTAGAATAATGTTTGACCAAATATCTGAGTATTATGGCCTAGCCACATTGATACATAAAATTAATCATCACATATACCTAACAATATTGTGTCAACATATGTGAAGAAAAATTAACAAAAATGAAGAAAACAAATGAACAATTCCACAATAACATTTGGGAACATTAATTTCCCAGTCTCAATAATAGATAGAGAAATTAGACAGAAAATCTGTAAGGATATATGTAGTATAAGATTTGAAAAACAGTATTTACTAACTTAACCTAGTTGACATCTATCGAATACTCTACCTCTACAGAGGAGAGCAGAATACATATTCCATACTAAGTGCACATAAAGTATTCTCCATGGCATAGCTTTCACTAGGCCATAAAAAAGTCTCCATACTAAAAAGGATTGAAATATCAAAAAGTAATTTCCCTGATCACAAGAGAATTAAATTATAAATAAAAAGCAAAAGAAAATTTGAGAATCCACAAATATTTGAGAAATAAATAAAATACTTCTTCATAGGCTCGG
>NW_003852714.1:324434-333993 GCF_000181295.1 Otolemur garnettii
CTTGAGCCCAGGAGTTGGAGGTTTCTGTGAGCTGTGATGCCACGGCACTCTACCCAGGGGGACAGCTTGAGGCTCTGTCTCAAAAAAAATAAAATAAAATAAAATAAATTTCACCAAACTTATTCCAGTTGAATTTGAGTTAAATTTAAAAACGTAAGTTATAAAAGTCTATAATTAAATAACATTTTATATTATCTAATGTTACAGGAATGAAAAATTTCAAATATTAAAAGAAGTAAAAACAAAAACCACTTATATCCCCTAAATCTATTGAAATTTATAAAAAGAAGAAAAAAAAATAACCCCACAAAGATAAAGGTAAACATTTATTTAAAATTCTTAACTTCTGGAATGTCATAAATAAGAGTAAATTTGAAAGGCAAATAAACGAGAAAATGAAAATTATCAACATAAAGAACTAATACATATTAATAATCAAAAATATAGGGCAGCACCTGTGGCTCAAAGGAGTAGGGTGCTGGCCCCATATACTGGAGGTGGTGGGTTCAAACTCAGCCCCGGCCAAAATCTGCAAAAAAAAAAAAAAAAAAAAATCAAAAATATAAAGTCTGAACCTAGACAAAAATTTGAATAGAAAACTTACCAAAGAGAAATTATAATGACTTAACAAATGTGAAAAATCCTAATCTCATTAGAAACTTTTCAAAATTTCAAAGTAAGATAGCTAAATACCATTTTGATTATAAAATTATTTTTATAATTAAAATGGAAAAACCAAAATGATAAAGTTAAATACAAATTAACTTTGATATCAACTAAAGACTTGATACCAATCCTAAGAATCTACCCAAGAAAAATGAAAAATTATGTCCACCCAAAGAATTTTACAGGAATAAGTATAATAGCACAATTAATTACACTTCCACACTGGAAACAATCTAAATCTCTCTAAACTGGTAAATGAATATACAAATGTGGTATGTCTCCAAGATGGAATGCTATTCAGCAGTGAAAAATATATGAAATACTGATGCATGCTACAATATGAATGAATTTCCAAAACAAGGTAGATAAAACTAATATTCCAATCTTAAACTAGGAAGTAAAGAGATACAAAAAAATGAAATCAATAAAAAGAAATACCTTAGTTATTCTCCATTTTTATGATCTAGATGGTCAGGGAACAGTAATAGGCATATATATATAGCTATAGATATAAATAAAAATGTAAGAATATGGCTCGGTACCTGTAGCTCAAGCAGCTAGAGAGCCAGCCACATACACTGGAGCTGGCGAGTTCAAATCCAGCCCTCGTCCGCCAAACAACAATGGCAACTGCAACAACCTGTAGTCCCAGCTATTTGGGAGGCAGAGGCAAGAGAATCACTTAAGCCCAAGAGTTTGAGGTTGCTGTGAGCTGTGACAGCACAGCACTCTACCCAGGGTGACAGCTTGAGACTTTGTCTCAAAAGAAAAAAAGTAAGAATATAGATTTATCAAGAGCATATACACCAACTCTTAACATCGATTAACAGTAATTCTCTCTGTTTCATGTATGTCATGGCTGCTCTCTTGTGGTTTCTCCCCTGTTTTCTAAATCCAGTTACCTGTCAACAAATATAGGCTACAGTATAGAAGCAATCGTATTTGGGCTAGCTTCTATGGCAGTTTTGAGTTCCAGAACTTTGATATTAAGACCTTCAGTGAAATGAAAGTGGTCCTACTTAACCTTGTCAGATGTTGCTGGTACCATCTGGAATAAGTAGCAGAGCATATCTGTGGTGAAAAGATTAATTAAAGAATAAATGGAAGGGCTCTTCAGTTTTCTCCACTCCTCTTGGCTCCACTGCAGTGGCAAGATATGAACTTAATCTGGAAAAACAAAGAAAATATTTTCTTTCTCATATTTCAACATTCTACTTAATGATTCAAACATATGTATAGATAATCCCATCTTTTCAGTCTAACCAGAATGCCCCATATTTAGAAACAGCTTAATAATATTAAAAACAGTTAAAGAATGATTTGATTGGAAACACCTCAGGAGGTGTGAGCAAGGATACCTTAACTTTACCTAAAATCCCATGGAGTAACTTTTCCCTTTACACTTTCAGATTCCAAAAATGGATCCTGTCAGGGTCTTGGGTCTCTAATGATAAATCTGAACTCATTTCCCACATTGGGTCAGACAGAGATGACATATATGCCCTTGTCATTTTGCTCTTGTTTTCTGGAGTTGTGACTGAACAAATTTTCTGTGAGTCTTTCGTAGATTCAAGAAATGAATCTATGCTTTTTGATCCTTGGATTTTTTTGTCAAAGCAAAAGTCTGTTGAGACATCTCTTATCCCCTTTGTTCCTTGGTCTTATGTCCACAAAGGTAGCCCTATCAGCATTAAAATGAATTATTTCCATTACACTGTACTTTGGCATAGACTTTCGTCCACTGTCTCAGCCTCAGATTATTTGCAGATTCTTTGGGCTTCAAACCAACAAAAGTAAAGAAAGATAAAGATGGACACTATGTACTAGTAAGGGCAATAATACAACAAGAAGACATTTCAATTCTAAATATGTATGTATCCAACTTAAATGCTCCCAGATTTATAAAACAAACCCTAATGGGTTTGAATAATATGATATCCTACAACACCATAATAGCTAGGGACTTCAGCACTCCAATGACAGAACTGGACAGATACTTGCAACAGAAACCAAACAAAGAAACAAGGATCTTAAATGTCAACCTAGAACAATTGGATTAATAGAACTATACAGAACATACCACCCCAAAACTATTGAGTATAAATTCTTTCCACCAACTCAAGGATCATACTCTAGAACTAATCATATCCTAGGACACAAATCAAACCTCAAGATTTAAAGAATAGAAATTGTGGCTCGGCGCCTATGGCTCAACCGGCTAAGGCGCCAGCCACGTACACCTAAGGTGGCGGGTTCGATTCCCCAGCCCGGACCCGCCAAACAACAATGACGGCTGCAACCAAAAAATAGCCGGGCGTTGTGGCGGGCGCCTGTGGTCCCAGCTACTTGGGAGGCGGAGGCAGGAGACTCGCTTGAGCCCAGGAGTTGGAGGTTGCTGTGAGCTGTAATGCCACGGCACTCTGCCCAGGGGGACAGCTTGAGGCTCTGTCTCAAAAAAAAAAAAAAAAAAAAGAATAGAAATTGTACCTTGTATCTTCTTGGACCATCAGGGAATAAAAGTAGAACTTAACTCCAACAAAACTTTCATCCCCTGATAACTAGAATCCACAGAGAAAAAACTAATCAGCAAGAAAAGAACAAATAACCCCATTTATTTTTGGACAAGGGACTTGAACAGAAACTTCTCTGAAGATGACAGGTGCATGGCCCACAAACACATGAAAAAAAAAAAAGTTCATCATCTTTAATTACCAGAGAAATGCAAATCAAAACCACTTTGAGATATCACCTAATCTCAGTAAGTTTGGCCCACATTAGAAAATCTCAAAACTGCAGATGTTGGCATGGATTTAGTGAGAAACACTTCTACACTTCTGGTGGAAGTGCAAACTGATACAGCCCTTTTGGAAAGAAGTATGGAGAATTCTCAAGGAATTAAATGTTGACCTACCATTTGATCCTGCAATATCATTACTAGGCATCTATCCAGATGAACAAAAACATTTTACAACAAAGATATTTGCACCAAAATGTTTACTGAAGCCCAATTCACAATAACCAAGTCATGGAAGCAGCCTAAATTCCCATCAACCCATAAACAAATTGTGGTATATGTAAACCATGGAATACTATGCAGCCATAAAAGAAGGAGACTTTACATCTTTTATGTTTACCTGGATGGAGCTAGAACATATTCTTCTTAGTAAAGTATCTCAAGAATTAAAAAAACAGTATCCAATGTACTCAACACTATTATGAAACCAATCTAGATACACTTACATATTCACACAAATGATAAATCACAAAGATAGTCCAGAAAGAAGGATGAGAGAGGAGGGAGGGGAGGGGGGAAAGTGAGTGGAGGGAGGGTATTTGGTGAGATCTCACCTAAGGCACACAATGCAAGGAAACATTTCAAAACAAATAAGTGTATATTATAAATGCCTTACCACAAAAATAAGTAAATGATGCGATGGTTATATGAATTAGTTTGATTTAAACATTCCACCTTGTATATCAAATCATCACTTTGTATCCCATAAATGTATACAGTTATGTTTTAATAAAAATTAAGTTAGAAAAACCCCTTCATCCCCATTCAAAGTCATGGAAACTAAACAACCTTAAAATGAATGACAGCTGGGTCAAGGAGGAAATAAAGAAATAAATAATTATATTCCTTGAACATAACGACAATGAAGCCAAAAGCTATGAAAACCTGTGGGATACTACAAGAGCAGTCCTAAGAGGGAATTTTATCACATTAGATGCCCACCTCCAGAAAACAGAAAGAGCACACATCAACAACCTAATGTGAATCATCTCAAGTAGATTTTAAAGAAGGAGAAATACAATTTCAAACCTAGAAGAAGAAAAGAAAGAACCATAATTAAAGCAGAAATAAATGAAATTGAAGACAAAAATATCATTCAGAACATTAATGATACAAAAAGTTGATTCTTCTAAAAGAACCAAAATTGATAAACCTTTGGCCAGATTAACTAGAAAGAGAAGAATAAGGTCTCTAATACCCTAAATCAGAAACAAAAAAGGGGAAATAAGAACAGATACCACAGAAATGCAAAAAATCATCAACAATTACTACAGAAAAACCCCTATGCCCAGAAATTTGAAAATGTGGATAAAATGGAGCAACACCTAAAATCACACAACCTCCCTGGACTTAACAAGGAATAAATAGATCACTTGAACAGACTAATATCAAGCACTAAAATAGCAACAATAAAAAAGCTCCCAACCAAAAAAAATTGTCCTGAACCAGATGACTTTATGCCAGAATTCTACTAAATCTTCAAAGAAGAGGTTGTACCTGTACTGCAGAACTTATTCCTAAGTATTGAGAAAGAAAGGACTCCTCCCCAACAAGTTCTGCAAAGCAAACATCAACCTGATACCAACACCAGGAAAGGACCCAACCAAAAAGGAAAGCTGCAGACCAATTTAACTAATGAATATTGATAGAAAAATATGCAACAAAATCCTAGCAAATACAGTACAGCTACACATTTTAAAAAATCATACATCACAATCAAGTAGGCTTTACCCCAGGGATTAAGATTGGTTTAACATATGCAAATCCATAAATGAAATTCATCACACAAATAGAAGAAAAAACAAAGACCATATGATCCTCTCAACAGACGCAGAGAAAGCATTAGACAAAATTCAGTATCCTTTTTGGACAAGAACACTTAAAAAAATAGGCACATGTGGGATATTTCTTAAACTGATAGAAACCATCTACAACAAAACCACAGCCAATTATAGAGAATGGAGTAAAGCTGAAAGCATTTCCACTTGGAAATGGAGCCAGACCAGGATGTCTACTATTGCCACTACTATTCAGCATACTTCTGAAAGTTCTAGTCAAAGCAATCAGGCAAGAGAAGGATATTAAGGGTATAGAAATGGGGACAGAAGAGGTCAAACTCTTGTCGTTCGCTGATGGTATGATCATATACTTAGAATGCCCCATAACTCAACCGTAGGACTCCTGGAAGTTATCAAGAAATATAGTAATGTCTTCGGATATAAAATCAAAGTCCACAAATCAGGAGCCTATGTACACACCATTATAATCAAGCCAAGAATTAAATCAAGGACAGAGTACCCTTCGTAGTAACTTCAAAGAGTATGAAATACCTGAGGATATATCTAACAAAGGTGGTGAAGGATCTCTATAGAGAGAATTATGAAACCCTGAGAAAAGAAATAGCAGAAGACATTAACAAATGGAAGAACATGTTCTTGGCTGGGAAAAAAATCAACATTGTTAAAATGTCTATACTACCCAAAGCAATCTACAGATTTAATGCAATCCCCACTAAAATACCAACATCATACTTTGAAGAACTTGAAAAAATAGTTCTTTGTTTTGTATGGAATCAAAAAGAAAAAAAAAACATATAGCCAATGCAATTCTTAGTAATAAAAACGAATCAGGAGGCATCATGTTACAAGACTTCAGGTTATACTACAAGTCTACAGTGATCAAACAGCATGATATTGGTACCAAAATAGAGATAGAACTATGGAACAGAATAGAAAAGCTAGAGAGGAAGCCAGACTCATATTGCCGTCTGATCTTCAATAAACCAAACAAAAGCATACCCTGGGGAAAAGAGTCCCTATTCAATAAAGGGTGCTGGGAGAACTGAATAACCACATGTAAAAGACTGAAACTGCAACTAGGCCTCTCACCACTTACAAAAATTCACTCCTAGTAGAGAAAAGATTTAAACTTAAGGCAGAAAATCATAAAAACTCTAGGAGAAATGTGGGAAAAACTCTTGACTGTATGGCTTTGGGGGAAGGTTATATGAAGAAGCCTCAATTGGCGATCACAACAACAAAAATAAATAAATGGGACTTAATTAAGCTAAAAAGTTTCTGCACAGCTAAGGACACAACAATTAAAGCAAACAGACAACCTCCAGAATGGGAAACGATATTTGCAATGTTATCAATCTGACATTGGGCTGATAACCAGAATCTACAAAGAACTGAAATTAGGTAACAAAAAAGGAACAAACAATCTTATCTATCACTGTGCAGGAGACCAGAACAGAACCTTTTCCAGTGAAGACAGACAAAAGCCCAAGAAATACATGAAAAATGCTCATCATCCCTAATCAGTAGAGAAATGCATATGAAAACCACCCTGAGATATCACCTAACTCCAGAACAGTCCACGGCACAAAGTCCCCCAAGCCACAGTTGCTGGCATGGATGGAGAGAAGGGAACACTTTTATACTGTACACTGTTGGTGGGTCTGCAAACCACCTGCAAAAAAGGTTAATACAGCCTTTTTTTTTTTAGAGTCTCACTTTGTTGTCCTTGGTAGAGTGCTATGGCATCACAGCTCACAGCAACCTCCAGCTCTTGGGCTTAGGTGATTCTCTTGCCTCAGCCTCCCGAGTAGCTGGGACCACAGGTGCCTGCCACAACGCCTGGCTATTTTTTGCTGCAGTTTGGCTGGGGCTGGGTTTGAAGCCACCACCCTCGTTATATGGGGCCGATGCCCTACTCACTGAGCCATAGGTGCTGCCCTAATATAGCCTTTATGGAAAGAAGTATGGAGAATCCTCAAAAAGCTGAAAGTAAACCTTCTATTGGATTGCAGGGGCAATCCCACTACTAGGCATCTACCCAGAACAAAAAGAAAATCTCCTTTTATCATAAAGACATTTCCACTAGATTGTTTATTGCAGCTCAATTTACAGTCACCAAGATGTGAAATCAACCCATGTGCCCATCAACCCATGAACGGATTAATAAACTGTGATATATATATATATATATACACCATGGAATACTATTCAGCCATAAAAAGGATAGATTTTACATCTTTTGTATTAACCTGGATGGAGTTGAGAACATTCTCTTTAGTATAGTATCACAAGGATGGAAAAAGCAAGTATCTGATGTCTGATGTACTCTATATTAATATGAAATTAATAAAGAAATACATGCCCACACAATAGAAAAAAAACAATTAAATTCAAGTGGGGGAAGGGGAGAGAGCAAATGGGAACGGGGAGGTGGGAGGGAGATTGGTGTGCTCTCACCTAACAGGCACAATGTAAGGGTATATGCCACCTCCTGGGTGAAGGGCTCAACTACAACCTGGTGTTTACCTAACAAATGCAAACAATGTTACCTGATTGTACCCTCATATTAATCAGAAATAAAAATAAAACAAAAGAAAAACAAAAGAAAAATAAATAAATATTTCAATTTAATGGAGGGATGTGCCAGTGCCATTTCATAATCCCAGTGTAAGTTATGACTTGACTGTACTGTTTTATTACATAATAGACAAACATAATAGCCTTGCCTGACATTCACCAAAATTTTGCTATTTTTTTTTCTAGGCAATAGCACAGATATTTTGATTGAATTTTGCAGAGTCAGGTATTGTGACCCACCATGTTTTAACTTTGATGGATATTTTCACTTCTTGATGTTAAGTAGAAAAGTAAACTTATAGACAGGAGTGCTAATAAAATAATAAAAAAAGAAATCGCACAAATATTCGTGTCTCTTCTCACTTCCATCAGGTAACATATCTTACCACTCAAAAAGCACTAATACTCATACAGCATACAAAAGTATGTACACCTCAGTTTCTGTGGGTACATTTCCCTATGATCCTTATGACTGTTATGCTATTTATGCAAGTATCACCTCATTTAAAGAAGAGAGGAGACAAAGAAAGATGAGTATGTCTTAAAGACCTACTATATGTCAAACCTTTCTCTGGTTTATTTTCTCCTCACAGTTAGGGAGAATATATCCTCTTAGATATTATTCTTAATCTTTCTAGGGAGAAATAACACTATTTGTCTTTTTATTATTTATGTATATAATATTCTCATTCACTGAGAATCTACTATGATTGTGTTGGAAGTTTGGGCTAATATAAGAGGCCTGGGACCAGGGCATAGAGGCTGCATGTGTCAGGTACTCAAGGACAGTGATGAATGATCTGGCCTACAGGTCCAGGCAGGTAGTACCAGGAAGTCACCCCCACTTTCTCCATGGAAAAACAAAGACTAGATGCACTTAGTAGTCACCAGTGCCAGGAGATGTTTAGAGTACCAAATTTCCACCAAGGACCAGTAAAGATCCAGCAGAAACCACATGGTTTCTAAGACCCTACGTTGTAGCAGCAAGTTAAAGCTAAGGACCAGGTTACTATAAGTAAGGCTTAGCTGTTTATACTTGAATAGTGCACTATCACACATGTTGGCATTTCTCTAGAGGAGGAAATGAAGTTTTCAAAGGCAAACGTCCACGTGGAAGGATATAATGAAGAGTGTGACTCTTTTTTGATGTTTGATTGCTGACCACTTTTAAGCCTCACCCCTTCCTCTTCCCGTTCTGCTCCACATCTGGCAAGCTTATAGGAAAGTCTAGGTGCTCCCTCCTTGGGCACCAATGAGAGATTCAAACCACACATGCTTCTGCCTGTGCACAGAAACTCTTTCCATGACCCCACCCCTAAACATCATATCCCAAGTCAATCTTCTTTGTGCTCTCAAGCTATTTTTTGGACATGCTTGCGAGGACCATCCTGCTCTCCCACAAAACTCATTATGTGAGTGCTAAACATCCTCATACCCTCTTATTGTGTGTATGTGGATTTATCAGTCTTAAAATCTGAATCAAATTTTAGGTGGAGATCCATTCTGTTATTTCAGGTGGTTATAAGAAAGGGTCATACTGGAAAAGATATGATATACCTATATATTGAGTACTAAGGTATGGATGGGAAGAAAAAGCTTATGGCCAAATATGTGTAGAGCTTCAAATTTGCTCAACATGCGCTCACATGTACAAAAAAATATGCAAGACCTTTCTCTCTCTCTTTCTTTTTTTTCTTTTTCTTTTTTTTTTTTTTTTTTTTTT
>NW_003852714.1:334013-351306 GCF_000181295.1 Otolemur garnettii
TTTTTTTTTTTTGCAGTTTTTTGGCCAGGGCTGGGTTTGAACCCACCACCTCCAGCATATGGGGCCCGTGCCCTACTCCTTTGAGCCACAGGCGCCGCCCAAGACCTTTTTCTCTTTTACTTCTCCGGTCATCCTCATTAGTTCCTCTACCTCTAGCTTTTCCTAGTTCAGCATTCTTTGTTTGTGCTGTTGAAAATACTCAGGTTGACTTTGCTTTCTATCTAACCATTCTCTATCATGACGTTTCCCAGGACATGAGTGATTGTAGGGTAGCATGGGAAGGTAAGGACAGTGGCACTGAAGGGAACAAAGTTTCCTAGAATTCAGGTGGTTTTCTCTGATCTTCATTTGCTTCTTGTGGAAGGTAAATGCTGTAGGCAGCTTGGACCTGTGGTCCAGGCCATTTTAGTCACTGATCTTAGTAGTCTTTGATGATGGGCGCCAAGCCTTCCTGTTCATTTTTAATTAAACATTTGAGATAATTGTAGACTTAGAAGTTTAATCAGTAATATGAAGAAATCCCTTAAGCTTTTTACTCAGATTTTCCTCAATGATAATGTCTTGCAAAACTTGAGTACAGGACACAAGCAGTGTATTGACATTGATAGAGTAAACATGCAGAAAACTTGTCACCAAAAGTGTACCTTCTATTGCCAAGATATTCACTCTTGAAAACTGAGTTAATATTTACCAGACATATTTGTGTATAATATTATAGGTGTACCTTTTCGTTTGAAAGTTTTATTTATTAAAATATCAATCATCTTCTCGGCACCCATAGCTTGGTGTTTAGGGCACCAGCCACATACACCAGGGCTGACGGGTTCCAACCTGACCTGGGCCTGCTAAACAACAATGACAGCTACAAAAAAAAATATCCAGGAGTTGTGGTGGGTTCCTGTAATCCCAGCTACTTGGGAGGCTGAGGCAAGAGAATCACTTAAGCCCAAGAGTTGGAGGTTGCTGTGAGCTGTGATGCCACAGCATTCTACCAAGGGTGATATAGTGAGACTCTGTCTCAAACAAACAAACAAATAAATAAAATATCAGTAATGAATTGATCCATTTGAGATTAAAGCATACTATTAACATTTTCTCTATTTCTTATGATTGATGCTTTTTATACATTATTCTCATAAAGGAAATTAGAAAATATTACAGAAGAGGTGTAGAAACCATGAACAAAGCAATAAAGGTAAGCATTTATTATTACCATGATTTTCAAACACTGAGATTAATATATGTATGTTAACATGTAAATATGAACTCTATATATCATTATACATATAGTTCTAAAACGTGGTTTTCCATTTATTTATTTCTTATTTTTATGTAGATTTAAAAATTAGTATATGCTTGAATTAGTTTAAAATTTCTTTGAAATACATAATAGCTGGCTATGGACATCACTCTTTAGCTAGTTAAATTTATTTATATGTCTGACTCACTAATGCTCTGTCATTAAGATACACTGCAAATACTTTTCCAATTTTTAATTTGCCACTAATTTTTGGTGGCTTTGTAGATGGCATAGAATATATCTTTAAATTTTAATATTTGTAACTCAACTCACAGCAGTTCACTATAGAAAAATTGAACCTGGGATCAGTGTGCATTTACTTTGTGATTGCTTAGGGTGAAGAAAATTTAGTGACTCTGCTGACCCTGCAAGAAAATTGGGGATTTTGCCTTGAGTGTGCATGAAATTATGAAGCTTTCAATCAAGTTTAAAAAGTAAAGAAGATGCTAGAACATTTGAAAGTGGGAGAAAATTGGAAGAATGAGAGGTTACTGTGAGAAAGAGCATTAATACTTAAATGTGAAAAAATATAGGAACAGAATGAATCTTGGCAATCAATATCTGTCTATCTGGAAACCTTGATTTCATTCTGTGTTCTTTACTGTCTTTGTTACTTCACCCTATAATTGAATATCAAAGTATTAGTTTTCTGATTGTGTCTAGAAATGGAGAGAGAGGGCACAGTAACTGAAGATCAGAGTAAGGAAAGGGATGTACCAAGAACACATCCAATCCCTAATCATAGTCCTGCTGACTTCAGGTCTAACAATAGTTTTTATATAGAGTCTGAATCTGTTAGAGGTGAAGGTGGCACAGGAAAAGTGACTGTATACCAAAATCCTGACTTATATTGAGTATTTCACTCCTCTGAGCCTAATTTTTCCCCATTAAAATGACAATAGCATAAATACTCATGGAAATTAAATAAAGAACTAGTGGTTAAACGAATGTACAGTTATTCCACAGTCAGATTTGGGGGGGCCCCACTGGTCTCATATCACAGTTATGCTACTTAGAATTTGTGACTTTGTGTACAGAGGAATGTGTGTGACAAAGAGGACTTCAGGATTAGCCTCTTCCCAGAGCAGGGAAGCACAGGGAATCGTGAGAATCTGCAGGAGGATGAGTGACTGACTGGAAGGTGGCTAAGGAAGGAGGTCAAGGCTATGGAAGCCTGATGATGCAGACAGTAGAGGGGCCATACCATGGGTTCCATGGTTCCTCCCCACAAGGGAACTCTGGCAGGTGGGGAAGCCTGAGTTGGCCCAGATGCTACAATTGATGGGTAACATGTTAGAACTTCTGTCTTCCTCACAATGAGGCTGAAACACATGCAGTGTGCTCTCTGTTTCCTGGGTGAGAGGATGAAAGTTTGGAGAGGTTTAGGAGCGTGTCTAAGCTTGTCACGGGGGCACTACACAGAAGAACAAGGTTGGTATCATTCTTTATGTAAGGGCAACTACCCCCTTAGTTCATAATTTTATAAGAAGTTAACACTTCAACATATGGCTCACTAATGTACATGTACATAAAGAATTGAAAAGTGGCAAGTGGTAGGGAATAACTTAAGCTAAACATGGGAGTGGAAGTATAATCTGTAAACTGGTGGTACCTCACCTCTGCCATCATTTATAGGATTGTAACTTGAAAACTTTGTACTGATTACTATTTGAATTTCAAAAGTTGTGCTTGCTCATTGTCTAAAGTGCAAACATTACAGAAGTGTGGAAAATAAGGTGTATGAATGTTCCTTTCAACTTTTGCCTGCAATTCAGAACTGCTAATTTCCAATCATTCAGAAACATTCCACGGAGCTGCCCACAATGTGAACTTCTGTGCTAGCATGGCTTGTTTAGAAGTGAAAATAAGTGGCCAAACCCCCTCAAGAACATTGACATGGAGCACGTGGCGTCAGCTTTCTGAGGAATGTACTGGGCAAACTTTCATCCTCTCCAAACTTTCATCCTCAGGCTGACTCTCCCTCACTCTGCAGATGCTAATGTGAAACTCCTCACACTGTGCACCTTCAAGAAGGAGAGGGGGCAGGACAGAGGATGGGAAGACAGAAGCGTGGCGAGAGCTCTGAGAAGGCCCATTTCCATTCACTTGTGTGTAAATCATAGAATTGATCATGGCATGGTCTTTGAAAATGTTCATATGAAGAATGAGAAGAAAAATGTGAGTCCTCTCCTTCCTTCCTTCCTTCCTCCTTTCCTTCCTTCTTTCACCTTTACTAGCCAGTAGGATTTCCAAAGCCCCTGTTGTGCCAGAAATATGCCTACTTCTGTAGGTCTCCTGGTAGAGCATTTTACAGGATCTACTGTCCCCAAAGGCCAATCTCTAGATGTAGCATAGGTCTTTTCTCCTCAGAATTTATTGACAAACTGCCTATCAAGGCAAGCCCAATATATCTTCTAAGGCCAGTCAGGAGCAAATGGAGGTGAGGGTGGGGGCAGAAGGTTCTTTTCAGTTCTGGCCCTGTGGGCTCATGGTTGGGGCAGGGGATGAGGGATCTAGGACACACAACATACAATGTGCAATTCATACTTTATTGTGAAAATAAATAGAGATCACAGATGGGAAAAATACTCAAAATGACTGTCACTTTAGGTGGTTATGTTGCTTGACCTATAACTTAACTTGGGCTTCATGGTTAGCCAGACCTCCGACCCCAGTCATGGGCTTGGCCGTAGGCTGGTTAAAAGAGAAACAAAGATGATATAGATGGAGATAAAGTTGATATGTAAGGGCTCCTTTCAGATTTGTTTGTAGCCCTTCTTTGGGAACTTGCCCCCGGTCTAGAGAAAGGAAAGGAAAGGAATTAGAATGTCAAAAAAGCCAAGCCTTTTCAATTGCCTTCCTAGTCCACCCAGCCTCCACTTTCCTGGCCTTCCTGAAGGCCCAGAAACATCCATTTTTTACTTACCTGATTCCTAGATCTCACCTGGAGCTCAGCAAAGACCTGATCAGCCATGATACTGTTCCACTCATTGTCCTGCAGGTAGCTGGGATGAGAGATCAAGTAACCTCCATTAATACCCCAGGACAGACATGCTGTCCACAAAATGCCACTAAAGTTATGCTTCTTTTTTGCTGGGACACATGTACCAATATGAGCACTATTAGAATGATTAAAAAAGACCTCGTGGAAACCAAAATGTCTATCACTAACATTAATGCCCACTAGAATTCAAAGCAGAAAAATAGGAAAATTCAAAAGAACAAGGGAGCATAATACGTATTTGTATTTTTTTAAAAAGATGCTCAAGTAAATAACAAATGAAAATTAAAAAATAAAAAATTTCCAATCATTTCTAAACTGACATATAAGACATATCATAGCATTCACCAATTTAAGATGTGAAATTCCGTGAGTTTCTAGTATATTTACAAGATCACACAATCATCACACTTAGCTAATTCCAGAACATTTTTATCATCTCAAAAAAAAAAAAAAAACCCTCCTTACCTATTAGCACTCACTTCCCATTCCCCCTGTCCCCTCTTTGCCCAGACTCTGGTAACTATTAATCTGTTATCTATCTCTATGGATTTGCTTATTTAGGGCATTTTATATAAATGAGCTCATACAATATGTAGTCTTTTGTGATTGGCTGCTTTCACTTAGCATAACTTTTTTTTATTAAATGATAGCTGTATACATTAATGCAAACATGGGGTACTGTGTAGTCTTTTCATATACAATTTGCAAGCATAACATTTTTAAGGTTCATTCATGTTATAGCCTATATTAGAACTTCATTCTCTTTTATTTGTAATAATATTCCTTATATTGACATATCAAATATGATTTTTCCATTCAAGACATTTGAGTTGTTTCCACCTTTTGCTATCATGGACATTCATGCTCAAGTTTTGTGTTAACATTTATTTTCATGTCTCTTGGTGGAATTGTTGGGTCATACAGTAATCCCACATTTAACACTTTGAGGAATTGCCAAACTGTTTTCCACATCAAATGTATCATTTTTCATTCTCATCCTAGGGTTCCAGTTTATCTATATCTTTGCCAACATTTAAAAAACTGGCACACAATAAATGTACATATTTATGGGGTACATAGTGATATTTTGATACACACAATATACAGTGATCAGATGGGGTAATAAACATATCCATCATCCTTTTTTGGGGGGGGTGGGAGACAGAGTTTTAGTCTATCATCCTAGGCTAGGTTGCCATGGTGTCATAGCTCAAACTCCTGAGCTCAAGCGATCGTCTTGCCTCAGCCTCCCAAGTAGCTGGGACTTCAGGCATCCGCCATTATTCCTGGCTAGTTTTTAGTAGAGATGGGGGTCTCTCTCTTGCTCAGGCTGATATCAAATTCCTGAGCTCAAGCAATACACCAACCTTGGCCTCCCAGAGTGTTGGGATTACGAGCATGAGCCACTGCACCTGTTCCATATCCATCATCTTAAACATTTACCATTTCTTTGTGTTAGAAACATTCAAAATCCTATTTGAAACTATACATTATTATTAACTATCATCATTCTACAATGCTAGAACTTATTCTTCCTATCTAGCTGAAATTTTGTATCCTTTAACAAATCTCTCCCTATACCCCTTCCCTCTTACCAACACTAGTTATTGTCATTTTTTAAAAATCATAGCTGTCTTGGTGTGTATGAAGTGGAATCTCTGTGTAGCTTTGAATTTGCATTCACCAGATGACTAAAGATGTTGAACACCTTTCCATGTGCTTTTTTGGATATTTGTATGTCTTTTGGGGGGGTAGAAATGTCTATTTCGATCTTTGCCCATTTTAATTGGGTTGAGTTCTTCATATAATCTGGATACAATTCTCTTATAAGATATATAACATGCAAATATTTTCTCTGATCCTGTGGATTATTCTTTATTTCACTTTTTGAGAATGTCTTTCAAGCAAAACAAGTTTTAAATTTTGTAGAATCCCACTTTATCTAATTTTGTTTGTATGTGTGCGGGGGTACATGTGTGTATGTGCTTTTGCTGTTATATGGCAGAAACCAAAGCCTACAGTTTAAGCTTTAACCTTTAGGCCTTTGGCCCACTTGGTTTTGTTGTTGCTTACAGTGTGAGATTAGGGTACAACTGTTGACAAAACACTATTCTTTACCCATTGGCTATTTTTGACACCCTGGTTGAAAATTAATTGATCATAATGGTAAGGTTTTTTTTTTTGAACTCTCATTTTATTCCACTGATCTATATGTCTGTTCTTATACTTGTACCAGCCAGTGTTGATTAATCACTGTAGCTTTGTAGTGAGTTCTTCATCACTGTTCTGCTTTTTCAAGATTATTTTTCTATTTTGGGTTGACTGTATTTTCATTTAATTGTTAGGATTAACTTATAAATTTCTATAAAGATGTCAGCTAAGACTTTGCATTTTCATTGAATCTGTATATAAATTTGGGAAGTATTACCATCTTAACAACATAAGTCTTCCAATACAAGAACGTGGGATATCTTTTCATTTATTTAGGTCTTTTAAACTTATTTCTACAAACTTTTATAGATTTCAAACTATATGTTTTGCATTTTGCTTGTTAAATTTGTTCCTAAGTATGTATTTTTTAATGCAAGCAAATGGAATTATTTTCTTAATTTTATTGTCTGATTGACCATTTCTGACATAGGAATGGAATTTTTTGTATATGCAGAATTTTAATAGTCTTCTTGTGGTTTCCTTTGGATTTTATATATACAAGATCATGTCATCAGATCTGAACATCACATTTTTTAAAATTAATATCATTATAATAATAAAATTTATATACACAGTATTTTATAAGCCCACTTCTGGGGAAGCACAATATCTACATAGTTATGTTTATAAATTAACTGAAAGTTTCCATTTTTCACTCCCTACTCTTCCCACCTCATGCCTTATCTCAGTACTTACTTCTGAGACCACTTGAGATCCATCCCAAATTGAGAGGGGAAAGTCTGCACCATTTCCTGCTGTCTCTGAGAGATGGTGGGCAAAGAGCTGGAGAAGGGTATGGGCATTGAGATGTAGAAGGCACTCTGGATCTCTCTGGGGCTGGCATTTCTCACTATCAGCTCATCATTCACAATGCGCAGACTGAAGAAAAGATGGGCCCTCAGAAAATTAGACAAATGGAAAACCCCACACTTCCAACAATGATCCTATTTCCACTGCCACTCAGCAGCAAGATGCTTTCCAAACCCTTACTCTGCCTGCTTTCCAGATCCCTTGGCTGGTAGCCTTTACCCCTACCAGATAGTCTACCTTTGGAGATATTGTTTATCAACTTGCTTAGATTTTTAGATTTAGCCCCAGTACATTTACCTTTTACAAAAGAAGTAGACCCCTATCCTCATTTTCAGGAAAAGACAGTAGTCACTGGAAATCTTATATCTCAATGAGAATTCCACAGCTAAATATTAAGTATTGGAGTGAAGAGAAGCAATTGGTATTTTCCTAATCTAGACCTCTCCTTTGATCTACCTGTCAGCTTTTCCTGGTATTGAAAAGACCCCAAGACTGTATTATCACATTTCTATACCACTGCCCCAGGCTAGGATGAGATGCTCCTACCCATAACACAGCACTTACCTGCAATTGTTGCCAGAAGTTAAGATGAAGGTCCGGGTGAAGGCTCGAACACAACCCTGAGACCTTGCCTCCACTTCAATAACAACAAACATTGATACCTCCTTAGAGATGCAGATATTTTACACGTGCATGCGAGGTTCCCAGTCAGGATCTTACATGATACTCTTGTGGCACCCTAAAGGGAGCCAGACTGGGACAGTTTTTCACTGGGAGTCAGTATAGGGTTTCAGGGACTGAAAGGGCAGCAATAGGAATAATGAGCTTCCAGTAATAGAACTTCCTAAGATGTGGCAACTGCCTTGACAAACACAAGTTCCCTTTACTCATTTCTTTATGGGTGCCCAAGAGATGAGCTTACCAGTCCCATTTAGCAAATGAGGAAACTGAGGAGTTAGGTAACAAATAGGAGGAAGTTCAAAGTTGTAAACGTAAGGACCTGTGATGAGAACCCTCAAATTCTATAGCCTGTGACCCTAACGTCTGAGTTGTGCAGGGGCAGACAGGCACTGAGGTAGGTCAGGTCAGTAATGACATTTGGGAGCAAAATATGGGTGGGAGAACACCAAAGGAATCTAAAAGGGAGTATAGAGGATGGGAGGGGAAGAGAGGGAAACAACCTGGAAGTCTGAGAGTTCTTGGACTTAAGTCCAGCCAGGAGAAGGGGGCAGTAAAATATCTGGGGAGGAGACTCTACAAACACTCACGTTCCTTGAACACTCCATTGACAGAAAAACAAAGCATCCTTTCCTAAAAGGGAGGAAGAGTAAATCAGGATTTTCATGATCCTCTTACCTACTTACCTCCCAATCTACTTCCCACCTACTTCAGCCTTCTTGGCCTGCCTGAGGGAGGAAGCTGATGCTCACCGTCTGGATACAGAGGTCTACCACACAGGAGTTAAGATCATGCTGAGTTTTGGGCAAAACACTGAGGGAGTTCACAATCTCATATTTTGTGTACTTAAGCAGCTGAGCCCGCAGATCTGTGTCAGGAAGAGAAGCATGGGGGCTGCCACACCCCGGTCCGTGTACTCTATTATTGACTTCACACTGCTTTTCCCATGCTGATACCCCTATCACACACTTACCAGGGTCCTTCAGCTTCTTTATATTCCTGATTTCCTTGAAGTACTTCCAAAAGCTGATCCTAGGAGAGAAAGAGGAACAAGGGATGGTGGTCTAGACAGTACAGGAGTTTCCAGGAGCTGGCCTGTGTCTGCTGGGGAAACACAAAGCCCCAGGGCAGAGTCTAAGCCATGTTACTCACACATCTGGGTCCTTGGAGTAGAAGGGAATGGTCAGGGAGAAGCAGGCCTCATCGTGGTAAGCATTGAGGAGACCTTGTCGGTCTCCATAGTCGTAGATCAAGTAATACCTGTGGAGTCATAAAGGGAAGAGGCTATATCTGTGGTTTGGGCCCAAAAGGAGCCCTGAAAACTCCCCTTAACTCATGAGTAGACATGTGCTGGAGGTGGCCTGTCTTGTCCCAGCCCTCCCCTGCCTGATGGTTCCAGGAGTACTGACTGAAGCAGGAATTGAAGTACCAGACTCTTCAAGGACTCAGATCCTCTATAGCTTTCCTGGAATGAAAAGACACCATGAAACTATATGGCTGACAAAACACCCCTTGCAACACCTCAAATCTTCATGGTCCCTCCTCACCTTACAAGGTTTTATAATCCCAAGTGCTTCAACCTCAATTAAAAATGGAGTTGTTAACCGCTGGCCATCCTGAGGAAGAGAATAAGATAGTCAGCAGTGCAAATCAGGGACATGGAGCTGGAAGAGCAAGGACTTAAATGGGTCAAGAGGAACAAGGTCAGGTGTGAAATGGCCTTTGAAATTCTATCAGCAAGACAACAGTTGGAATTTTCACCATGGGTCCTGGAAGCCTCTTTTATTATATGCAGCTATTGTGTGAATGAGTAATCTTGAGTATGTGTGTGTGTTTATGGTCACATTTTGCAAGTAACAACAGCCATGATTTTCTCAGGAGCTAATTGTCCATATTTGGCTAATAATAAAATGTAAAAACCTAACAAAGGCAATTCTCAAAAAGGCTGGGGGCAGATATGGAAGTCAGGTATGTTAGTAAGAGTAAAACAAGATAATGATGACAGTAGATACTTACTAAGCGTAACAATTTGGGGAAACAATCCAGGATGGCACTGTCCAAAACCAAAAATAGAACAAAGTGATTGACAGTTCAGGGTGGGGTTCTCTCTCTCTCCCCCTCTTGCTCTCCTCTCTCTCCTTCCTCCTGGGTAGCCCCTACTTTGGAGCAAGATTCTAGGGCTTCCCTGCCCTCCATGCCTCCCTTACCTTCCTACAGGATCCCATAGAAGGCTCCCCAAGGATCAGGGAATGGGGCAAGAGCCCAGGACTCTGCTAATTCACTGGGCATCTGCCATTCTTCTGGGCCTGGCCTTGGCCTTGCCCAGTACCAGGTCATCCTCCAGAGATGGCCCAGGATGCTGGGTCAGGAAGGTGAGCAAGGCCAGAATCAGGAGGCACACAGGGAGAAATGGGTAGACAGCACAAAATACATGAAGGTCTAAGAGGAAGAGATGGAGGAGACACAAGAGAATAGAAGCCATGAAGAAAGTGGAAACAAAGCAGAGGTAAAATAACAATGCTTTCCAAAAGCAGTGGAAGTTAGAGAGGAAGAGAGCAGAAAAGAGCTCCCCTACACCTGCACTTTCCCTCACCTGCCCCTGGCTGGTCCTGGACACCAAGCCAGAAACAGAAAGCATTCACTTTTTGGTCTGGGGCCTTTGTCATCTGGGTGAGCCCAGTCTGAGCTAGGCATGGGAAATGTAGCAGCCATGGGGACAGGAGACCTTCTCCCAGGAGTGAAGAATCAGGCCCCAGATCAGAATGGGGCTGAGGGGCTGAGGTCTCCTGTCAGGATCACCTGGTTCTATGCTGATGGGTGTGGCCCAGCTGTGACCATCTGAGCTGATGCTTTGCCTAAGGAGTCATTCCCACCTTGGGATACCCAGGCCTTCTCTGAAGGAACAAGGATGCTGTGAGATGTGGGAAGAGGGAGGGGCAGTGCCCTGAGAGGCCTGTCCTCCTGTCCCCTCAACTTCCTCTGCTTTCTGCCTCCCACTCCTACTTCAGGAAGCCCTCTGGCTCACTTCTGGTCTCTTGATGCAGGGAACCCAGTTTTCTCCCCAGGGAGGGCCTATCTCCAGCCATTTCACCAGAGGAAAAGATGTCACAACAGCAGCCACCCGTGCCTCAGCCCTCAGCATGGGGCTGGGAAGCCACTATGTCATCCTAGGACATGGTGGAGGGTGGGCTGTTGCAGAGCGAGGGAAGGAGAGCCCCTCTCAGCAGAAGGGAGGGAAGGCCCATGTCAACAAGAAGGCAGGGAGGCCTGAGACATCATGGGGTCTTGGACTTCTCAGTCCAGGGCCCCAGCATCTGGCCCAAGTCTGAACAGCCCTAGGGCTGGTGAGGAGGGGAGACCTGCTTCCTGGCGCACGCTCATTCAGGGCGTGCCGGAGAAGGCTGGGTGCAGAATGGTGGCAAACACATCCCTGAGCAGTGGAAAAAGGGAGCAGGTCAGGGAAAGAAAGGAGCCCTGTAAGCACAGCTGAGGGACACAGAGAAGAGAGGGCAGGCCCGGTGGTCTTCCCAGAGGCCAAGGCTGCCTTCTCCTGCAGAAGGGCACTGTCAGGGGTAGCTAAGGCTCCTGAGGGATGAGGGATGAAGGGGCCCAGGAAGGGTAACAGCAGTTACCACTGACCTTATGTAGGAAGACTTGTCTGGGAAGGTGCTGCACAGCGGGTTCCCTTTTAGCCACAGCTCTTCCAGTTTCAGTCCTCTCACTTTGCCCAACTCCCAAGTCGACTTTAGCTGAGAAAGATGAAGGGGAAACTGGAGAGGGAGTCCCAGGAAAAGACAGACATCTGGGACCCTGGACCCCTCAGTTCCCTCCTTCACCCACAGGTACCTCTGCCTGCCTGTTGTCATCGCCCCGGTACACACTGGCCCCCAACCCTTCACCCAAATTTGATCCGGCTCTCTCCTCTCACCTCATTTTTGGAGAGGTTCAGGATCTTAACGTTGGGGGCCTTCTCTGTAATGTCAGACAGGCCATCCAGACGGTACAGTTTGTTGTTGCGTAAATTCAAGGACAATAACTTTGGCGGAAGAAGAGTTAAGGTGACGTTTACTCTCTAGGGCCTCGGAGACAAGCCTGCCCTCCACCCCATTTCACCCATCCCTCTTCCTAAGGCCTCACCTCAGGGAAATTCTTCTCAATGATCTGCAAGGTGGCAGCCATGCAGCTTCTTTGATTCAGAATTATGTCCACCTTACAGTCCATCAAGTCTTCAGAAAAGGGAATCAGAAGGCCAAGAGGGGTTCACTTGGACCAGCAATAGCACTGACCCCTCTCCTCAAGTTGTCATCTGGGAGTCTCCCTCCCAGGCAGACCCCTCTGCTTTCATCTACCATAGAACCACTGCTGACAGCCATACCTGAGTCAAAGCGGAGCTTCTGGAGATTAAGAGCTTGCTTGGAGATATTATATCGTTTTTTCATGGTCAGCTGCAGAGACAGAGATGGAGAGTGGCTCTGAGGCTGTGCTGGTGGTTGTGACAGGGAAATTGGAGCCTGGAGCAAGAGGTGAGTCTGGGAAGTGGCATACGATGTGCTTTGAGTCTGCCTTACCTTTAGCTGCTCCATATGTTCTGGCTTCAACTTATTCTTTACAGAGTAGGGGACCTCAGAAGGACTGACAAAGATAGATATCTGCAGGAAGGAGAGGCAGAGCAAGCTACAGGGCCTCAAATCACACAGAAGATGACCAACTCCTGGCCTGTCCTCCTGTCCCAAGACAAGGTACAGGGAATACCTTAATACATACCTTTCTGTTTTCCTCACTGCAAACTTTGTAGCTAACATCCTTCAATGCAGAAGCAGTTGCAGCATCCTGGACAAAGAACTGTGCTCGGTATTTCGCATAGTGGAACTACAGGGAATGAAGGCCAGAGTGCCAGTGTCAGAGGCCAACAGCCCCTGCTGAGCCAGATCTCCCCCCTCCCATGGATGAAGCCTATCCATCTGGCTTCACCATGCCCTCTTACATCAACAGGGGTGAAAGGAACACGGCAATGGCTCCGGATTGAGTTTATTAGCCATGTCCTGTCATACTTTACTCCATGAGGAATCTAAGGGTGAAAAGAAGAAATAGGAGAAGAGAGACAGTATGGAATTGATCATGGAGAACATACTCAGGTGTTTTTTCTGATCTACACAGCTTTAACAGGATTTAAAAAGAAAGGAAAAATATTTTTTTCAGACAATTGTTCTTTCTCTGTATTCCACATTTACCTCCCAAATGATGAAATTCAGATGCTGAAAATCATTTTCTTTTCATATGATTCCAAGATAGTCTACTTATTAAAGACCAAGACTGTCTTGCTGACAAGAACTCAGCTTGAGCCATGAAGCATCTGTTGGAGAGCTGCTCTGTTTTATTGGCAGTAGTTTTCACCTTTGCCTTTAGACAACCTCTCATGTTTCCTTGCAGTCAGCCTGTTCCCTTTACATTTCTTCTCTGAACCTACCCTTATATGTTAACTCCCTGTGTCCCCACAGAACGACAAAGCACTTCTACATGTGATCAACACAACTCTTTCTGACCTGCCTCTCCTGAACATTCCCTACACTTTGCCAGGACACTCACTGTGATCTTGAACCAGCACCCCAAGTCTTGCTCTTGCATTTTCTTCTCCATTTCTCTCTTGCAACGAATTCTATCTTGGCATTCGTTATACAATTCAATGCTCCTGTTTGGGGGTTGTAAGGTAGAAAATTGTCTGTGGAGAAATGGATAATAGGATGTGTCCATAAATGTATATAAATTCACAGAAATGCTACAAAGTTTTCTCTATACTCTCAACTCAGTGGTAACCAGATTTATAATTAAGATTGCTCAACCATATCCCACTTTTACCATTCTTCACTTTATAAATAAAAAGAAGACCACAGACAGTGAAAGAGTTGCACAGTCCCAAGGGCTGCTATATGGAATCCAGGCTTCCTGGTTACTTACTGTCTTACTTGGGGGCCCTCATAGACATTCCTCATTTCTATGTTTTCATCATCCTCTTGAAGGTGGGAAGGCAAAAGCTCACACCCACCATGCTTATGAAGTCTCCCGTTGCCAAAATTCCTCTGGAAAGAATCCCCATTTGCCTTTTTTCCTTGAGGAGTGCTACCACCATTTCTGTATTCTAAAATTGGGAACAAAAATACAAGTTGGAAGATAGATCAGTGGTCATATGCCATGAACCATGTCTTGGCTTAATACCATGGTAGAGGTATTAAGCAAACATGCCCTGATACAGCAATCACACAAACCACAGAAAGCAAACCTCTCTACCTGTCCAGAGATGAAAGCCTTTTCTCATAGATAATAGAACTAGGGAAGAAATTTTGAAGGAGAAGGTAATTGTGTGAAATCATTTGGAAAATGGACCAGGATTTATAAAGAACATAAGTGTGAATTTTTTTTTTTTTGAGACAGAGCCTCAAGCTGTCCCCCTGGGTAGAGTGCCGTGGCATCAAAGCTCACAGCAACCTCCAACTCCTGGGCTCAAGCGAGTCTCCTGCCTCAGCCTCCCAAGTAGCTGGGACCACAGGCGCCTGCCACAACACCTGGCTATTTTTTGGTTGCAGCTGTCATTGTTGTTTTGGTGGGCCCGGGGCTGGATTCGAACCTGCCACCTTAGGTGTATCTGGCTAACGCCTTAGCCACTTGAGCCACAGACGCCGAGCCATAAATGTGAATCTTCATGGGTCAGGCCAGACATCAACCAAATACCAGGAAGGCAGCCAAATTTTGCCTTCTCTTATCCCTCTGTAATCTAACAACCTGATAGGTAACTTCTCTCACACCTCCCCAAACGAATCAGCTACCAAAATATTTTGATTAACATTCAGCAAGCTGTAGTTTTGTTTCTAGTACAAGCTTTCATGATAGAATAAACAGATGCAACACCCTGCTAAACTGTTTCAATATTTTGTTGAAATACCTGGAGTGAACTTTGTTTTTGCACAGGCTGAAATGTCTTGCATCATAGGAAACAATGCTTCTAATCTCTAACAAGGGTCTGTTAGGTATCAATTGTAGGTATCAACTACAATTTCCAAGTGTTTAGAGATTTTTGTATGGTTAAAGAGCATACTCTGTGTAATTTCAGTTCTTATAAATTTGTTGAGATTTGTTTGATGCCTTAGGATATGGTCTACCTTTGTGAATGCTATAAGACACTTGAAAAAATGTGTAATTTCATGTCATTTTGTGGAGTATCCCATATATGGTTATTGTATTAATTATACTACACATTATCTACATCCTTACAGATTTTCTGTCTAGATATTTTATCAATTTCTTTCTTCTTCTTTCTTTTATTTTAGAGACAGAGTCTCACTTTGTCACCTTCGTTAGAGTGCTGTAGTGTCACAGCTCACAGCAATCTCCAGCTCTTGGGCTTAGGCAATTCTCTTGCCTCAGCCTCCCGAGTAGCTGGGACTACAGCCCCCCGCCACAACGCCTGGTGGCTTTTTTTTTTTTTTTTTTGCAGTTTTTTTGGCCGGGGGCCGGTTTGAACTGCCACCTCCAGTATATGGGGTCGGCGCCCTACTCCCTGAGCCACAGGTGCCGTCCCCCCACTATTTTTTTTTTTTTACATATACATGTGTTTATTAGGTTACCATTTTTGCCTTCACAGAATGAAAAAGGCTTAAAATTTAATAACAATAACAAAGTTTAAGATGAGGACTAGAAACAAAAACCTCATAAAGAACGAACAAAGATAAATATATTCAGAAAAGAAATCAGACAATTGGACAATTGCTGCATTGAAATATTAAGCAATAATAATAATAATAATGCAAAGAAAGTAACATTCACATTGTCAAATAAGAGTATGTCTATTATAGAATGCTTTGACTCTGAGGTTCAGTATGGAGTCATCAGTTAACTTCTTTTTGTTATTTTTTTTCCTCAAAGTCTCAAAAAATAAACAACTAATATTTATAAATAAAAATAAAAGATAATTTCAAAAAACAGATCATGCCAAATCTTAGAGACAAGAGAAAAAAAAAGAAATACTTCAAAATCATTCTACTTAATCTGGATACACCTGATATTAAAATTGGAGAAAATATATTATTATAAAGGGGAAATTACAAACGTATTTCACTTATAAATGAGGATGCAATATCCTAAACAACATATTAACAAGTTGAATTAAAAATTAATATTTAAGTAATGTACTTTGGTCAAAATTAAATCAAATTTATGTGACAATTAGTCACTATTTTCTTTTATTTTTTTCTTTCTTTTTCTTTTCCTTTCCTTCACCCCCTCCCTCCTTCTCTGTCTGGTCTCCCCTTACCCCATGCCTCACCATGTCATTAATTATCATTAATTGTCCTCATATCAAAATTGAATACATAGGATTCATACTTCTCCATTCCTGTGATGCTTCTCTAAGAATAATGTGTTTCACCTCCATCCAGGTTAGTATAAATGCTGCAAAATTTCCATTTTTTATGGCTGAATAATATTCCATGGTATACATATATCACAGCTTACCAATCCATTCCTAGGTTGAAGGACATTGAGCTTGTGTCCACATTTTAGCGATTGTCAATTGGGCTGCTATAAACAGCCTAGTACAAATGTCTTTATAATATTTTTTTTTCCTTCTGGATAGATGCCCAGTAATGGGATTGCAGGATCAAATGGGGTACCTGGCTATTTTTTTAATGCAGTTTGGCTGGGGCCGGGTTCAAACCCGCCACCTCCAGTATATGGGGCTGGCGCCCTACTCCTTGAGCCACAGGCACTGCCCCCTACTAATTTTCTTTGAGCCAAAGTCTGTTTTATTGAATATTATGGACTCAGGTATGCTTCCCACTTATTTTCAACATAGCAGAGAAGGAGTTTTTTTTAAAGCACAAGTCAAATCTTATATTCTTCTGATTAAAATCCTATAACAAGGGTTTCAACGTCATCAGTATATTAAAAACCATGAATTCATAATGATACTCAAAACAACAACAAAGAACCTTATTGATGACATTTGGAGAATGCCAGGAAACAAACTTATTTTTATGAACATTTGTAAATGAAGAGGAAGAATCAAATATTTATTCTGCCTTTCCCATATAAGCTGTATATAAAGATAGCCAAACTGGCTCGGCGCCTGTGGCTCAAGCGACTAAGGCACCAGCCACATACACCTGAGCTGGTGGGTTCAAATCCAGCCTGGGCCTACCAAACAACAATGACGGCTGCAACCAAAAACTAGCCGAGCGTTGTGGCGGGCGCCTGTGGTCCCAGCTACTTGGGAGGCGGAGGCAGGAGACTCGCTTGAG
>NW_003852714.1:352414-353526 GCF_000181295.1 Otolemur garnettii
AAAAAAAAAAATGCTACTAAAAATAGGACTATATATACATGCTATGTATTTGTTTACAGTTTTTCATGTGATAATAATAATTCTATAGGTGGATTATTTTGGTCAAAACGTGGGTTTTTAAACTTTAAAAGACTTTTATAAGTGGCATTAAAAATATATTTATTTGCATGCTAATCAAGAGTGAGTGAAGGAGCCTATTTCTCAAAAGTTCACCAGAAATTTTAAAAGCTCATATATGTCAACTCAGCACCTATAGCACAGTGGTTACGGTGCCAGCCACATCCACGTCCACACAGAGGATGGTGGGTTTGAACCCAGCCTGGACCAAGTAAACAATTGCAACAACAACAACAAAAAAAACAGCCAGGCATTGTGGTGGGCACCTGTAGTCCCAGCTACTTGGGAGGCTGAGGCAAGAGAATTGCTTAAGTCCAAGAGTTGGAGGTTGCTATGAACTGTGATGCCACAGCACTCTACCAAGGCATAAATGTATTCATGATCTATGTATATATGACTTAATAAAAAAAAAAAGAGGGGGATGCAGAATCTATGTCAGAGGAGTGGCTGAAATATCAGAGTAGTTGAAAGCTGGAAAAGACCTAAGGCTCTGTCTCATAAACAAGAGGCAGATAGTGAAGGATAGAAGCCTAAGAGGAAGGAGGATAATGGCAATACAATAAAATGAGAAAAACATTTGAGATACTGAATCCAGGATAGCCTCCATATATGTCCATCTGGAAAATTTCACCCAAAGCGTATTACACATGTCTTCCTGTTCCTGTTGTGAAAAAATAAATTTAGATAGAGTTTTGTTTCAGCAATGAGAAACTAGTTAAGTTGCATCAAACTTCCAATTGAGGATAACTAGAAAAGTGTGGAAAATCATTTAAAATTTTTAAAAAAGTATTAAAAGGAATCAAAGAACTAACAGTAGTATAAGATGTTACAGGGGCGGCTCAGCGCCTGTGGCTCAAGTGGCTAAGGCGCCAGCCACATACACCTAAGGTGGCGGGTTCGAATCCAGCCTGGGCCACCAAACAACAACAATGGCTGCAACCAAAAGTAGCTGGGCATTGTGGCGGGTGCCTGTGGTCCCAGCTACTTGGGAGGCT
>NW_003852714.1:353638-358545 GCF_000181295.1 Otolemur garnettii
AAAAAAAAAAAAAAAAAAAAAAACCATGTTACAGGGGAAACATCAGAAAAAAGGAACCCCATAAGGCATCTTCAAACTGAGACTGCTTTTACCCTAGCAGTAGTTGATGATTCCTATGGAAGCATGTGAAATGATGAAATACTGTGAATTTGTACCAAATTTCCAGAGTAATGGGGCTTAGAACATAAAATTTGAAGCTGGGCTTGTCAAGGAGACAGCACCCTGGCAAACCACCCTGGCTTAGATAGGAACATCTAAGAAGTATTCTATGCCTGGTGAAAAGGGTAAACAGAAAATAGACCAACTTTCCAAGAAACTGAAGTCCAAATCAATAATCTCAATCACCAAAAGGTTTAAAGAGACTTGGGGTTTTCCTCACCATCTAGCAAGTTGACAGAAAAAAGAAATGTTCCCTGGAGGGAGATAACTTCTTCCCAAGACTGAAGTAAATAAATCTACAATTTATTATATATGGTTCCCTGAAGAAAATTTTAAAATACTGTATAAATGAAAAAGGAGATAATATGATATGATTCAAGCAATCAACAAAAAAAGACAAGATTAAAAACCATACACAATCCATATAATCCAGATAATGGCATTATTGCCAAGAATATGAAAAGATAAAATTTCAGCCAAAAATTGGAAAATACAAAAACTGAAAAAAATTTCTAGAACTCAGAAATGCAATAACTGAAATTAGGAATATTTACATGATTAGAGTATAACATTAACAGACATACCTGAAGATAGAATTAGAGAAGTGTCATTTTTGTAGTCTTTAGATTACGGGGTACATACTTTTACAGTATGTACATACTCGTACTTTTACTTGTACATACTTGTACCCTGTAATGCTCCTTAGATTACAGGGTACATGCTTGCTTTATCACAGTATGATTTCACATGAATTCGCTTACAACTCCTTGGAAAAGAAGGAGGTTTGAAAGAAGCATCTGAATAAAATATGGAAAATAAAGTATGGAGACCTAAAATGATAAAGGATACAGAAAGAGATGGGGCAAAGTCAAAGGGGATACACTAAATAAATCACATGTATGTTTATCTGGAGTCCTAGAAGGAAAAATAGAGAATAGTCCATAAAAATTTATTTCAATGTTTGAGAAATGTCAAAAAGTAACAAAAGATAATAAGTCCAGATGCAAGAAGCAATACATATGTCAAGCATAGTGGGATATAAGGAGAACCAAACCAGGTTCATCACAGTAAAGCTGTGGAAACTCAAAGACAAAGAGCAAATGCTCAAAGCAGACAGAGAAAAAACAACAGGTTATCTTCAAACAAGCAAAAATAAGACTGATAAATAATATTAAACAGAAATAATGGTAGTGTGCAGAAAGTGAAATTATATATTCACTGTGAAGCAAAACTAGAGACTCAGAATTTTGTGCCTACAAAAAAATTATCTTTCATAATGTAAGTTAAATAGACCATTGTGATATTGTGAAATATATACATTGTCTTCAGCTCCGTTTCCTGGCATAGAACTCCTATAAATCGTTAGGAACGCCAACACCTTCTGTTTTGTATGCTGATGAGTTGCCTGAGGACTGGCAGCCCCTAGGTTGCTTCAGGGTGGGGACTGAGCCCTGGAAAGAACAAGGCAGGGGGCAGGATACAATTATAAGAGGGACTGTATCTAACAAATGCAATCAGTGCAACCTAATTCTTTGTACCCTCAATGAATCCCAAACAATAAAAAGAAAATTCTGTGCTAATGCAGAAAATAATTTTAAATGCTCTTCCAGTTATTATTCTTTTCAAACCCACATACTTACTGCCAGAAAAAAAAAAAAAAAGAACAAGTCAAGGATTAGAAGGTTGGTACTTTCTGCACATCCCCCCAACTTCCAAGGAAAGGAGAGGGGGTGAAAGTTAAGTTTGTTGGCTCGGCGCCTGTGGCTCAAGTGACTAAGGTGCCAGCCACATACAACTGAGCTGGCGGGTTCGAATCCAGCCTGGGCCCGCCAAACAACAATGATGGCTGCAACCAAAAAATAGCCAGGTGTTGTGGTGGGTGCCTGTAGTCCCAGCTACTTGGGAGGCAGAAGCAGGAGACTCGGTTGAGCCCAGGAGTTGGAGGTTGCTGTGAGCTGTGATGCCACAGCACTCTATCCAGGGAGGCAGCATGAGGCTCTGTCTCAAAAAAAAAAAAAAAAAAAAAAAAGAAAGTTAAGTTTATTTCAATAGCCTAGGGCTTAATCAATCATGTGTATGTCATAAAGCCTCTGTAAAATCCCAAAAGGACAGAGTTCAATGAGGTTCTGGATGGCTGAACACATTGAGGTTCCTGGAGGGTGGCATAGCTGGGGGTGGCATGGGAGCAACACATCCCTTCCTCTATACCTTTATGATAAACCCAAAGAGGGAGGTCGTGGGAATCCCAACTTGAAACTAGCCGGTCAGAAGTTCTAGAGCAATGGTTCTCAATCTGTGGGTCACGACCCTTTTGGGGGTCAAATGACCCTTTCACAGGGGTCACCAAACATCAGATGTTTACATTACGATTCATAACAGTAGCAAAAATTACAATTATGAAGTAGCAATGAAAACAATTTTATGGTTGGGGGTCACCACAACATGAGGAACTATTTTAAAGGGTTGCAGCACCAGGAAGGTTGAGAACCACTGTTCTAGAGACTGGGACTTACAACTGGTGTATGAAGGAAGTGAGCAGTATTGGGGGCAGAACCCTCAACGTATAGGATGTGAGGCTATTTCCAGGTGGATAGTGTCAGGACTGAATTAGAGGACACCCAGCTGGTTTCCACTGTAGAACTGATTGCTTGCTTATTGGTGGGGAAAACACACACACATGTGGTCACAGAAGTCTTCTGTATTGTTTGTTGTTATAGAGTGAGAGAATAGAAAAAAGTATTTTGAGTGAGTGTGCTTTTCTACACTCACATTTTATTTATTTTATTTTTTTTTTTTTTAGACAGAGTCTCACTTTGTCTCCCTCCATAGAGTGCTGTGATGTCATAGGTCATAGCAACCTCAAACTCTTAGGCCCAAGTGACCCTCTTGTTTCAGCCTCCCAAATAGCTGGGACTACAGCTGACTACCACAATGCCTGGCTATTTAGAGATGGGGGTCTCACTCTTGCTCAGGCTGGTCTTGAACTCCTAAGCTCAGGCAGTCTACCTGCCTCTGCCTCCCAGAGTGCTAGGATTACAGGCCAGAGCCACCACTCCTGGCTCACACTCACGTTTTTTTTTTTTGTTGTTGTTGTTGTTGTTGTTGTTGTTGTTTGTTTGTTTGTTTTGAGACAGAGCCTCAAGCTATTCCCCTGGGTAGAGTGCCAGTGCCATGGTATCACAGCTCACAGCAACCTCTAACTTCTGGGCTCAAGCAAGTCTCCTGCTTCAGCCTCCCAAGTAGCTGGGACCACAGGCGCCTGCCACAACGCCTGGCTATTTTTTGGTTGCAGCTGTCATTGTTGTTTTGGTGGGCCCGGGGCTGGATTCGAACCCGCCACCTTAGGTGTATGTGGCTGGCACCTTAGCCATTTGAGCCACAGGCGCCAAGCCCACACTCACGTTTTAATGCAAAACAATTAGTTAAATTTGTCCCTAGCCAATTCAAAACTAAAGATTCATCCTCAAGTTAAGAAAATACGATCCCAAATAGAAGCATGTAAATGCAAGAAAGAATGAAGAATAATGATATTGGCAAATGTGTAGGAAAATCTAAATGAATATTGACTATATAATTAGTGATAATTCTTCAGAGAATTTCAATATATAAATAAATATAGGTATAACCAAAATGCACAATAATATATCAGGAGGGGCATTAATGGAGTTAAAATTTTGAAAAGTACTTGTGTGTCTAAGGATATGGAAAATAATTAATGTACATGAGACTGTAATATAGCAAGCATGTTATCACACGTACTGGTTTGCCATGAGAGTTTCTTAGGTGTGCCCAGAAAAATTTTAAAGATTATTAATTAAAGTATGTTCAGAAACATTCAAAGTACAGTAAGTATATATTTTTTTTACTCTTTTTTTTTTGATCGGCATAATTTAAGTGTACCGTGGACGTTTAGCTGTAAGTTCAAGTGTGCTTGTAAGATAAAAAAAGGTTGAAAAAACATTGTTATAATCTGAAGGACAGACTACAAAAATGACAAAAGAATAGTTTGCTACAAAGTCAAGTGAAGCAAGATTGAATAACTTAAAAGTAACATTAAGGTCGGGTACAATGGTTCACTCCTGTGATCCCAGCAGTCTGGGAGGCTGAGATGGGTGGATCATCTGAGCTCAAGAATTCAAGACCCCATCTCTGAAAATAGCCAAGTGCTGGGGTAGGTGCCTGTAGTCCCAGCTACTTGGGCGGCTGAGGCAAGAGAATTGTTTGAGCCCAAGAGTTTGAGGTTGCTTTGAGCTATGACGCCATGGCACTCTACCGAGGGTGACAAAGTGAGATTCTGTCTCAGAAAAAAAAAAAAAAAATTAAATATTCCAGAGGAAAAAACAGAAAATCAGAATAGGAATATAAATGTAAAGCAAACAGAAAGATGATATATTTATGCCAAATTATTTGTAGAATTACATTACATGTAATGGATTGAAGATTTCAAATTTTTAAAAAAACAGATCATAAGCCTAAATTTAAAAAGAATATTAATTCAATGAAAAGGAATACACATAAAATATAATGATACAGAAAATTTTAAAAAAGAAGATGGCAAAAGATACACCATTAAAACACTAACCAATTGAAATCTGGTATAATCATTAATAAGAGAAAAAATATGCTTTAATTAAAAACATTACTAAAAGAACCAGATATATTTCATAGTGATAAGTGATTTAATTCAACATGAAGATGCTAATAAAACAAATTTGTATGCATCTTTTTTTTTTTTTTTTTTTTTTTTT
>NW_003852714.1:358698-371983 GCF_000181295.1 Otolemur garnettii
AACACTGACTTTTGAATTCATGGGAAATAGGTTCCAGCACCTTGTATCACTGTTACATGGGGTCTAATTGGTCATCCTGTGTGCTATGCTGTACACTTATCATGCTTTTAGGTACAAGAACCTATTTACTCTCCATGAGCTCGTGACATGATAAGTGTACAGCATAGCACACAGGATGACCAATTAGACCCCATGTATGCATCTTTTAACACAGAGCCAAAATACACACAGCAAAAATGCATGGAAGTAACTGGAGAAAATACACGCAGTAAAAGCTGACAGAAGTAAATGGAGAAATGGACACGTTCATAATCTCAGTGGGAAATTTTTAACATACCTCACTTAGTGGCAGATAAAACAGACAAAAAGTCAGTTAGATAAAGATTTAAACAATAGAACAAAATTTACCTAACAGAATACTAAATATGACAACGCAGGTAGCATTTCAGAATACGTCGTATGCTAGGCCATAAAGCAAGCCATCAACAAAGCTATGGGGTAATACAATCTACTTTGAATGCTTGCTGTGAAAATTTAAGAGTACTGGTAGATCCCCTGCCCCTCCACCACCCCTAGTATAAATCCCAAGGCTGTTAACTTCCAATGCTCCCCACCTCAGATCACCCTCTCTCATTCTCCAGACTTTGAGACTATTGAGTCTCCAAACATGACAGACTATTCCCCTATATACCAGGGGAATAGCTGAGCTCAGCCACGATTACAGCCGAAGGAGAGGTTTTCCATGTGGAGCAAGGATGGATGTGTCAGGACCCACAAGGTCTATGTCTTCAAGAAAGTAGAAAACAGCCCAGGCCTTTGCCACCATCAATTTAAAGGGCAGTCTGCTGAGTGTCCTGTAGGTTGGGGCACAGGTGGGGAGGGCATAGAATCTCTCCTACCCTGTAAGGACCTAAAGCCAAAGCCTCGTGCTGACCAACTCACCCATGCTGCGTCCTGAAGGAAGTGACCAATGTCTTCACAGGGCTCTCTTGAAAAGAAACTGAATGTTCTGGAGACGAAATTTGGAGAAGATTGAAAGGGCTGCTGAGAGCAGTTACTAGATAGGCTACTTGGTCAGGGCTACACAAACAAAATGGAGTCTTTACAGGAAATTCCTTCCCAAAAGGCATAGAGAGGAGATGCCTGGGTACCAGAGGAGACTTAACTTCCTGTTCTTACTGCCCCCTAAGTTTGCTACCAGAGTAACAACCAGGGAGGTGTTTCCAAAGGAACATCTCCTGCAGGAATGGTACTTGTGGATACAAACACTGAACTCTGATTGCCAGACTTTGTCCTCTATATTACATTGTATTCATTCATGGAACACACTGGAACACATTCTTATCTGAAGAATTAACATGTCCTTGATCTCTTGAAAGTTGCTGAGGTTCAAGGAGGTATAGAATCTCGTCTGGGGGTAATTCAGACATTATGGGGAGATATGGCCACTGGAACTGAGTCCTATTGAATGGGCATGATGCCACCATGAATAGTTTTAATAAATCTACCTATAATATAGGGATTTACTTAAAGAAGTTACAGAAATATCTGAAAATAGGCACATGTCAGGAAATAACTTTAGCTCACCCCCCAGAGGTCACACTAGAGGCTGCCTGTATAAGGGAAATAGCCAAAGTTTGGTGGAGCATTGGAGTAAGAGATTTAACCCCCAGCTCCATCGCCAAAAAACCCCATGCCTTTTGGTTTTCAAAAAATATAGTAGTCATGAAGAAAGATGCCCCCTAATGGTCAGAGCCAGAATTGTAGCTCTGAAAGTTTTATTATTTTATTTTTGAGATAGAGTCTCAAGCTGTCACCCTAGGTGGAGTGCTGTGGCATCATATCTCACTGAAACCTCCGAATGGGGCTAAGTAATCCTTCTGCCTCAGTTTTTCTATTTTTTTTAGTAGAGACAGGGTCTCGATTTTGCTCAGATCTGAAAGTTTTAAACCAGAAAACTTTACAAGGGAGAGAGAGAGTGGAGCCTGAGTGCATCAGCCAGAGGTTTCCAGTATTTTCTACGCCCCCTGGAAGAAGTGCCTTCCTAGGTCTCTATCCTCTCAGAGAGTCCTTCCAACCCCTGAGTGAGCAGAAGAGAAATACACATGTAAGAGTGTGAACCTGTGGGATGAAGTAAGCATAAAGCAAAGAAGCATACATGTATATAAATAAACTACCAAGCAAAGAGGTGTAATTTTTATTTTTTATGAAAGAGTATCACGGGAGACATTTCCTAAACTAGTACATTTTTGTCAATTTGTTATTGGATATTCTCAAGGATTTCAACAAATTTGCCTAATTACAAAGTATTAAACACTATAAAATGTATATTTTGGAGCTAAAACCATTCTGCAACTTATATCTATATTATCCCTTCACCATGCACTAAAAATATCTACTTTAAATAGATTGGTGGGCTGGGCATGGAGGCTGACATCTGTAATCCTAGAATTTTGAGAGGCCAAGGTGGGAGAATTAATTGAGGGCAGGAGTTCAATGAGCAAGAGTGAGATACCCATCTCTACAAAAAAAATAGATACATGGTCCCTCTGTAGTGGCAGATACTTGGAAGACTGAGGCAGTAGGATTACTCAAGCTCAGAAGTTTAAGGTTGCAGTGAGCTATGATGTGCCACTGCACTCTACCCTGGGAGAAACAGCAAGAATCTGTCTTAAATAAATAAATAATTTTTTTAGGTGTGCAATGTGTTTATTTGAAATATTTGTAAGTAACATGCATATGTATATATATACCTACACACATGCAAATATATTCTTTTTTAAATTTTCAGTCAAATAAATTTTCTCCAAATTGGATTTTTCACATATTGTGACATCTCCAGATTTTCATTTTTTTTTAGCCAATGTGGTTGGATGCTGTGCAGAAATTTATTAAAGAATCATTTTGATATTTAGGTAAATTAATTGTTGATCTTTGTTACCCTCTGTCCCGGTTAGAAAAGGTCCTCTATGCATAGATACAGTAACACAAAATGTGCGATATTGTTTGCAAGTATGTTCTCCCAGCTTTTCACATTTTAATTATTTTTTTCTTTTGATAGTATACAAAGTATTTCTAAACTTTTATTCAATCTATGACAAAAATGAGATAGGTTGGCCAGGTGTGGTAGCTCATGCTTGTAATCCCAAGCACTTGGGACTGCCTTAGCTCAGGAGTTTGAAATCAGCCTGAGCAAGAGCACACCATCTCTACTAAAAATAGGAAAATTAGCCAGATGTTGTGGTAGGTGCCGATAGTCCCTGCTACTTGGGAGGCTGAGGCAAGAGGATTGCTTGAGTCCAAGAATTTGAGGTTGCTATGAGCTATGATGACACTACAGCATTCAACGCAGGGCTACAAAGGGAGAGTCTGTCTTGGAAAGAACAAAAAAAAAAAGGTCAATCTTTGAGGGTAAAGTAGGACCAGAAGAACACAGGGGGAGTAGGAAGGAAGGGAACAACGGGTCAAGGAAACTCAGAGAATCCTGAGAGTAAGTCCAGTCAGGAGAGGGAGCAGTGTGGGACCTGGGAGGGGACTCTACAGACACTCACCTTCCTTGAACACTCCATTCACAGAAAAGCAGAGCATCCTTTCCTGAAAAGGACCCTCCTTAACTTCCCACCCACATCAGGCTTTCTGGGCCTGCCTGAGAAAGGAAGCAGGCGCTCACCGTGTGGAACCATATGTGCACCAGGAAGGAGCTGAGGTCATATTGAGTTTTGGGAAACAAGCTGAAGGTGTCCATGATGTCACATTTTGTGTGTTTTAGCAGCTGCCTCTTCAGGTCTGTGAGGGGAGGAGAAGCAAAGATCATGGGCTGCCACACCCTGGACCAGGGCCCCTAGGAATGTCCCCTTCTTACCCCCTTACCCTGCCCGGTCTTCCCTGTCACACACTCACAGGGGTCTTTGAGCATTTTTGTATTCTTGTTTTCCTTGAAGTATTCACACAAGCTGCTCCTAGGAGAGAAAGAGGAACAGGGAGTGGTGGTCCAGCCAGTGGATTTGCCAAGAGGTGACCAGTGTTTACCGGGGAACCTGTCTCTTGTCATCAACGCAGTATGCACTATCACCTACCTTTCATCTGAATTTGACCAGGCCCCCTCTTCTCACTTTAATTTTTGAGAGTTTTAAGATCTTGACTTTTGAGGCCTTCAAACAGGCCATCTAGCAGGTATAGTTTGTTGTTGTGCAAGTTCAAGGATAATATCTTTTCTTTTTTTTTTTTTAATTTCACGTTAATGTGAGGATATAAACAACCAGGTGACTATATTTGAATTTTTTAGGTAAAGTCCCTCTTGTAGTTATGCCCCATACCCAAAAGATGTGTCATAAAATCCTACATTGTGCCCATAAAGCGGGAGCACCCCAAACCTCCTTCCTCCCCTCTCCCCCATTCCTCCTCCCCCCCTAACTTAAATTGAAATGAGTTTTTCTCCTTTGTGGGCATGAATTAGATCATCTACTGGCTTCATATTAGTATTAAGTGCATTAGATATTTGCTTTTCAATTCTTGTAATACTTTACTAAGAAGAATGTGTTCATCTCCATTCAGGTTAACACAAAGGTTGTCAAGTCACCATCATTTTTATGGCTGAATAGTATTTCATGATATATATATATATATATATATATCTCCACCACAGTTTGTTAATCCATTCCTAGGTTGATGGGCACCTTTTGAGGAAGAAGAGTTATATTGACTGTTACTATCTAGGTCTTCAGAGACAAAACTTTCTTCTTCCTTTTGCATTTTATTGATATGTTCTCCCCCTCATTATTTAACCTTTTTAAGAACATTGGGAACAACAAAGAAAATAATGACTACTAATTTCTCTGAAGGCTTATTAAGAAAAGTGTTCAGGGGCGGCCCCTGTGGCTCAAAGGAGTAGGGCGCCGGCCCCATAAACCAGACGTGGTGGGTTGAAACCCAGCCCCGGCCCCAAACTGCAAATTAAATAAATAAATAAATATAAAAACAAATTAAAAAAAGAAAATTGTTCAGTGAATAAATGATAAGTATGAATCTCCTAGAGAGACCATTGGAGAGAGAACCAGAGCCATCTCTCTTTATAGAACCTTGCGTAGACCACTTCCATTCTTGTGTCCTCCACTTTTATATAGAACGGGCAAAACTACTACATTTGCATGTGTGTGTGTTTGCGTGTAGTAATAAAGATGTAGAAAACTGCTGATATTGTTGAGTTAGGGGAGTAATCCCATAGAGAGTTTCTTCACTGTATTTTGGTTTCATAATTTAAAAAAGCTTCTCACATAATATTTCAATTTCACAATACAAATATAAAAACATTCCATCATTTAAAATTTTACACAGTTTACAGACTTCTGACTTTCAGAAACATTTCTGGTAATTCATCATACAGATATTCTTGTTGCCTCGCTTTTAAAAATGTTATTATGAAACATTTAAATTATAGTTATTTAAATTGTAATAAAATTTATTTTGAACTATTTAATACATACCAAATAATGTCAGAATGTTTCTAGTTATTTCAGACTTAAAGATTTTCTTTAGGGCAGCACCTGTGGCTCAAAGGACTAGGGTGCCGACCCCATATACTGGAGGTGGGGGGTTCAAACCTGGCCCCAGCCAAAAACTGCAAAAAAAAAAAAGTTTTTCTTTGATGCCAATATTTTTGTTAACAGGCCTTTATTGGGTACCTCTATGTGTTGGAGAATAATGCTTGGTGTTAGATGTAAAGATAAGTAAGATGTGATGATTTCTATCGTCAGCATAGATTACAAAGTGTGTACAAGGCAGATACCTTAGCATGTAATGCCCTTAGAGAAAAAAACTGCATTTATTCTGTGTTTTCATAAGTATCATGTGTATGACTATATTAACAAAGAATGTTGGAGTCAGACCAAAAGATATAAAGAAGCTTTATGAAACCTTAATCCTAAACCTTTAATGAATTACAAAACCTAGCTTCCATAGGTGTCACAGGACTTCACAGGATGGGATGGCATATGGAAAACTATTACCTAGAGTACCCTGTGTGAAATTAAAAATGTCGGTTCTTTTGTCTTCACTCTCTGATATTTCAAATCATACATGAAATTTAAAGTCACTTTTAAAGCAAATCCTGGTTTATGAAACACAGAGTAAAATATACAAGGCTAGGAGCATAATTACTATTCTGTCAGCGAGCCTATGTAGTAATTTTATTCTACTTTTTCCCCACTGTAAATAGTTTTTAGTCTAAAAGAGCCATGAGGATGTAGATCATTTATACAAGACATATCTTTCAATATGTTTAACTCAGACCACAACTTGCTTTCATGTTGAATTCTATACATAATTTCATACATTCTATTGTTGCAGGAGGGTATTTCCAAGCTGGTACAGTAATGTTATTTAGAAATAGCATTCTAGGCTTGGCGCCTATAGCTCAACCGGCTAGGGCGCCAGCCACGTACACCTAAGGTGGTGGGTTCGAATCCCCAGCCCGGACCCGCCAAACAACAATGACAGCTGCAACCAAAACATAGCCGGGTGTTGTGGCGGGCGCCTGTGGTCCCAGCTACTTGGGAGGCGGAGGCAGGAGACTCGCTTGAGCCCAGGAGTTGGAGGTTGCTGTGAGCTGTAATGCCATGGCACTCTACCCAGGGGGATAGCTTGAGGCTCTGTCTCAAAAAAAAAAAAAAAAAAAAGAAATAGCATTCTATTATTTTTTTCGTTTACTAAGTCTCCCTGCGTATAATGTGACCCGTTAAAGTTTAGTTATCAGGGCCTTTCAACATTTTGTTTTAAATCTAGAAAGCTCCATTGATGAAGGGAAAAACCAAGATCTTAAGAATATTTGAGAAAATTCCATGGGCTTGTCAGAACTTGCTTTTACCTCAGACCTAATTAGCAACAAATCTTTCCCTTTTAAGTGAGTAGAGAATGATCTATAAGACTTTGTGCTCTAAAATTTCATTATTCAAAGTCAATAGAGTTTTCTTAAGAGATAAACCTTTTTGATGATATCAGCAGTGATTCTAAACCTTTAACCTACACTTCAGAAATTCACTTCAGAGTACTAAATTATGCCTTTAGCTATTATTAAAGCTCAAAACTGTACTTAAAGTAATTCATGCAGTAATGAATCTTTAAAGGAGTATGCCTTTAGCAGCTTTTACTCAGGTTCACAATATTGGTAAATAGGAAATATATTAACATTAAAAATGCAGCTGGAGTCAAGTTTGAACAGTCTTTCAAAAGAAGTCCTATTGATATGAAGAAACTGAGGTAAGAGAGACTAGTAATTAACATGCCAGGCATGTTCTAAGTGTCTTACTTAAATTATTTTAATCTTCATAATTAGCCTATAAAGTAGATATAATTAGTATCCCTATGTTACAGAAGAAGAAAATTGAGGCACAGTAAGTTTCCCAAGGTTATACTGTTATTATAAACCCAAGAGCAAAACACTTCTTTATAAGGGCTTTGTGTGAGACAAATATACCTTGAATTGATCCTCAGTAATTCTGATTTAATTATTGTGGGTTTGGGATAAGGATGGAGGCAGTGATCTGCTGAAGCCAACTCATACTTGGTCATAAGGGATGATTGGGCAATTTTAAGGAATTTTGCCAACTGATTGACTTCACTATTTAAAATTGATAGGTTGAAACTGGGCATGGAGAGTGTATCTATGTCATGGAAATCAGTAAATATTACAAATCAGCCTCCCCTTTTGTAGTACTAAATGAAAAACATTCAGGAGTGGATCACTAAATAGAGGCCAGGTATTAGTATTTTGAAAAACTCTTCAAATGATCCTAAGATGCAGTTGGGGCTGGGAACTATTTTGGTAGCCTACTAACTATAGTTTCTCCAAGAGATGAGATCAGAGGAGGGAGAAGATAGGATGTTCCCTTTTTACCATATTTGATAGGCACATGAATTTCTTTCATAAAATAATTTGCCAAATTTAAAGAAAATAAAGAGGCCAGACACGGTGGCCCACACTTGTAATCCTGGCACTCTCGGAGGCTGAGGCAGGTGGTTTGCTTGAGTTCAGGACTTTGAGACCAGCCTAAGCAAGAGCGAGATCTCATCTCTACTAAAAATAGAAAAACTAGCCAGGTGTTGTGGCGGGCACCTGTAATCCCAGCTACTTGGGAGGCTGAGGCAAGAGGATTGCTCAAGCCCAAGAATTTGAGGTTGCTGTGAGCTAGGATGCTACATCACTCTACCCAGGGCAACAGAATGAGACTTTGTCTCCAAAAAAAGAAAGAAATATATATAATTTTCAGAGTTACTTCTGTCTTTTACTTGCAGTTTAGAAACAGAACCTAGTGTAATATTTAGGGTGTAGCAAGTGTATGAACATAGAAGGCAATTAGGGAAAGTTCTCTGCCATAGTCTATGAAGAAAAGTTAAAAGTAGCATAGATTCAGTTTTGTAAACAACCAAGTATTAATTTCAGTCAGTAGACAGAACCCACTTCTAGGGTAAAGTCTTTTTGTGGCTCTAGGTTTCATTTAGGGGATGAAGATCCAGGAAAGTCTGCTGTCAGATACAGAGAGGTTTAACACCAGAGAACTGTAGCCCAGAGACATGAAACTAGACATGAGATGATTAGCAAGAAGCAGGAGGAAACTTGGTCGTGGAGAAATTTAATCCTAAGTAAGGTGACAGAATGAGAAAAATATGAGGGAGAAAAAGCCTCAATTAACTAGGCTAAGGTTGGGAGAGGACCCACAACAAAGGTGACCTGACTATTGGCCTAACCCTAAGTTTGCACCACAGTTGCAGGAACAAAGATGATAAGGCTGCCAGCAGTAAAATTCTGTAGCGACAGATTGTCCACAAAATTTGTTACGTATAATCTCATGTTAGCAATTGTGATACTTTAAGAATTATAGTTGTTTCTTATGATACAACTTCAGTTACATAAGACAAAAAGAAAATGTCATTACACTTGGTTAATGTAATGAATTTGCACCATCCCCCATTACCTTTTGGTTTTTATGTGACAGGAAAGTTTTCTTTTGGTCCTACTTCATTATTTTTAGCAAAGACCAATTAGTGTAGTAAAAATGAATAAATAGATAAAATTAAAGGATAAATGTAGCCAGAACAGGGTGGACTTTAAAGATAAAGAATATACTTGTTTATCTTATAAAAAGCTAGAATACAAAGGGACAGTGTGGCCTCATTTTGTTCATATAATGATGACGTTATTTTTAAATTTTCAGTCAACACAGCTGAGAAAACTTTTCACTCTATAAAGCAACTCTTAATGCTGAACACTAACTGATATGTTGATAAACCAAAAAACAACTATCAAATCCTGTTAAGGAAAATGTTTAAGTTTACTCACATGCATCCCTTGAAAGCTTAATCATTTGCTTTAATGTAATAAGAAGTTGCACTGACAGATCAAATAAAGTTACTACCCACAAACCCTCAAATTCATGGAGCTCCTTTGAGACAGACACTGTAGTAGTGCTTCCTACATAGCAGATGGTCAATGATTATTTATTTAATTGGAAGGATGGTAGGTAGCAATCTATATATTGAAAATCACTGGGGAAGAACTGAGACGTTCTAGAAGGAATTTATGTGATCCTTCAGAGAAGGTTCTTCATGAAGGCATTTAGTAACTGTGATGTGTCAACTTGAATAGGCTATAATATTCAATTATGTAATCAAACACCAATCTAGGCATTGCTGTGAAGGTATTTTGTAGATGTGATTAACATCTGAAATCAGTCAGCTTTAAATAAAGGAGATTTAGGCTCGGCACCTGTGGCTCAAGCGGCTAAGGAGCCAGCCACATACACCTAAGGTGGCGGGTTCGAATCCCCAGCCCAGGCCGCCAAACAACAATGATGGCTGCAACCAAAAAAAAAAAAAATGGCCGGGCATTGTGGCGGGCACCTGTAATCCCAGCTACTTGGGAGGCTGAGGCAGGAGACTCGCTTGAGCCCAGGAGTTGGAGGTTGCTGTGAGCTATGATGCCATGGCACTCTACCCAGGGGGATAGCTTGAGGCTCTGTCTCAAAAAAAAAAAAAAAAATAAAGGAGATTTACCTCAGTGGTATGAGTATGCCTCATCTAATTAGCTAAAAGGCCTTAAAGCAGTGGATCTCAACCTTCCTAATGCTGTGACCCTTTAATACAGTTCCTCATGTTGGGGTGACCTCCAACCATAAACTTACTTTCATACACCTGTATTTGTATGGGGTGTATGTGATGGTTTTAGGTGACCTCTGTGAAAGGGTCATTCGACCCCGAAGGGGTCGTGACCCAAAGGTTGAGAACTGCTGCCTTAAAGCAAAAAAGTGAAGTTTTTCAGAAGTAAAAAGTTGGATATAAGACTGTATCAGTTCCTATATGAGTCTGCTAGTCTGCTCTATTAATATGAACTTCAGCCTTGCAAGACTGTGCATTTGCATAATACAATTCTTTAAATAAAATTCTTTAAAATTCATATTATTTGAAAAGAAATATATACTGATTCTTTTTCTCTGGAGAACCCTGATTGATACAGTCACTTACTAGAGTGAAACAGGGGGTTTTGGCTTACCACTTACTAAGACAGTATGTGCTTCAGACGTCTTGAAATAGTATTATCTTTCTATTCTTTTTTTTTTTTTTTGAGATAGACTCTCACTTTGTCACCCTGGGTAGAGTGCTGTGATGTCACAGCTCACAGCAACCTTGGGCATAAGCAATTCTCTTGCCTCAGTCTCTCAAGTAGCTGGGACTACAGGCACCTGCCCCAATGCCTGGCTAATTTTTGTTGCAGCTGTCATTGTTGATTTTAGCTGACCCGGGATGGGTTCAAACCTGCCAGCCTTAGTGTATGTGGCAGAAGCCCTAACCACTGAGCTATGGGTGCCGCCATCTTTCTATTCTTTTAAGTAAAGCATTGAACTTACTTTATGCCATATATGGGACAATAAGGACTTATTACCTTATTAATTTATTTTAAAATATAATTATCAAAATTTACTTTATTTATCCTACGTCAGTTTAACTCCTGTGATTTTTTTCTACCCCCCTAATTTTCATTTTCTATTTTGACAATCTAGTATTCTTACTTTTTTTTTGAGACAGAGCCTCAAGCTGTCTCCCTGGGTAGAGTTCTGTGGCATCACAGCTCACAGCAACCTCCAACTCCTGGGCTCAAGCAAGTCTCCTGCCTCCACCTCCCAAGTAGCTGGGACCACAGGCACCTGCCGCAACGCCTGGCTATTTTTTGGTTGCAGCCATCATTGTTGTTTGGCGGGCCCTGGCTGGATTTGAACCCATTACCTTAGGTGTATGTGGCTGGCGCCTTAGCCACTTGAACCACAGGCACCAAGCCAACAATCTAGTATTCAATCTAAGCAGAAGTATAAAAATAAAATGGACATACTAATATCATGTAAAAATAGAATCTATAGGAAGCCAGTATAACTCAGCAGAATTCTTTTAAGGATTTGTTGTTATATTTCTGTTTTTCTTAAAATTTGTTTTATTAATATATATTTGCATGTATGTATTTTGTAAACTTCTATACCTTTGAATGTTGGGAACAGAGGATAAATCGTATTAATCCTTATTTATTCTCTTTTTTATTTTTCCACTAAGAGTTAAGCACCTACTTGATTGCCAAACACTGTTCTAGACACTTGGGAAACATTGAGGGCAAACCTTGTGGGATGGAAGGGGAGAGTAGACTGGAGACAGATAATACATAGTAAACAAAATAAATAAGTATATTATGTAACATGTTTAAGATAGTAAATGCTAAATAAAAAATTAAAAAAAAAAAAACGAGGAGGCAGAGCAAGATGGCGGAGGAGATGCATCCCTGAATCAATTCTCCCGGTGGTTTCAGGTGAGAGTGGGCTTATTGGATCTCTTCTGCGTGGAGTCCTTGTGCGGATAAGCAGTGCAGGGCGAGCAGCAAAGAGGTGAATTGCTGGATTGGAAGTGTAGCCCAGAACTACGGTGTCAGCCAGAAAAACTCAGGGCAGCAGCTGAAAGGGCGCCATCTGCGCCCTGTGGCGCCAGATCCAAGGCTTGCTTCCTGAGAGACAGAAACCAATCCCTCCCCAACGAAAGGCTCCTGTGCCCAATTCGCGGGGAGTTTGCGAGTCTCGCGGAGAGTGTGGTGAGGCGTGGATTCCCGGGCGGAATTTGGCGGCCAGAAACGGGAGACATTTGGACCCAGTTTGGGGTGCCAGGGATCCAGGCATTCGGACAGAAACTCAAGAGGAAGGGACTCTGCTTGGGAACCGATCCATCCTATAATTTTGGAAGTCTGTGTGGAGCTGCACTGATGCGGGGACAGGCAGGGTGAATCAGTTCCCGTCTTGCAATCACTGAAGAGTCTTTTGAACGTGCTGCAGCGGCAGCAGTTATAGCCCCTCCCCCATCAGAAATAAACTAAATTCCGAGGGCAAAAGGAGCCCTCTAGCTCTTTTCCCTCGGACCACACAAATTTGTTTGAGAGGAAACCAGGAGTCGAGTGCAGGGAATCGGTTCCCTTCTACAAACACTTAAAAATCTTTTGAACAACCTGCTGCGACAGGCAGCGGCAGCAGCAGCGGGCGGCTGTGGCTGTAGCTCCTCCCACTCTGGAAATAAACTGAACACGGACTGCAAAAGGGGCAGCCCCAGCTTTTTTCCCTAGGACCACAACGGTTTTCTATTCCAGGGGAAATTAGGAGTTGAGTGAAAGTCTGTCGAAGTGCGAACTTGTGTCCCAAGTTCGGAGGACAGATAGAAGCGGGCGGCCAGACAAGAACCAGATGTAAAGTAAAACCTCCAAAATGGCATCTCCATAACACCTCCCCCAGAAGCACAGAGAACTCAATTTGATCTGCAGTGAGCTATCTGGCATCTGAAGTTAATCCAAGACGCCCAACACTCTGCAGGAACTGTTGTAGGGAGAATCTGGCATCCTGCCAGCAAAGATTCTCCATATATGTGTGTGTATATATATATATTTTTTCTCTTTTCCCCTATTTTTGGTATTAGCGTAGGGACCACTCACAGCACCACCTGTTGTCTAGAAACTATACTGCAGCATAATTATATATATATATTTAAACTGGAACCCCACTGCCTTGAAAAGGAGACTTGTTTGTATATACTCAAAAAAAAGAAGAAAAGTAATTTTCCTAGTGGTGCCCTCCTTTTCCTTTTTTTTTCCTTTTTTTAATTTTTAATTTTTTACTTTTTATTATATATATATTTTGATACTTTCTCTTCTTGGATTGTTTGCTTTCCTATTTGTTTGCTCTATCATTTTATGACCAACATTTCTGTGGTTATC